>NC_045974.1:10982451-11231321 GCF_010909765.2 Amblyraja radiata
TAGGGCGAGGAAAAGAGGGAAGAGTGAAGAGGTGAGGAGGGGGACATTTAGGGTTGAGGGGGGATGGGGTTACGGTGAGATGGGGGGAGGAGAGAGAGGATGATGGGAGATTAGTAGAGGGGAATGGGGCGAGGGGAGGGTAGGGCAGGGGAGTGAAGGAGTTGAGAGGGAGGCGAAGGGAGTTGGTAGGAGGTGGTGTGGGAGGGCGAGAGGTGGCCGGAGGTTTGAGGGGAATAGGGGAGGAGGAATAGGGAGAAGGAGGGTTGGGAAGAGGTGAGGGGAGATACATAGAGGGAAGAGAGGGGATGAGATGAGAGTAGGGGGGGAGAGTGAAGGAGTCAAGAGGGAGGGAGGCAGGAGGAGGTGGTGTGGGAGGGGGAGAATTGGGTGGTGGTTTGGGGGGGATCGGCGAGGCGTGGTAGGGAGGTGAGGGGGTGGGAGTAGTACAGAGTTGAAGGGAGAGGAGGGAAGGCTTGAGGGGAGAGGAGAGGGAAGAGAATAGAGGAGATGGGAGGAGTGCAGTAGGTTTTGGAGGGTGGAAAGGGTTGAGGGGGAAAGAGGACAGGGGAGAGGCGAAAGGAGGTGGGGGGAGAGCAGTAGAGGGGAGAGGGTGGAGGAGACTAGGGTAGGGCGGGAGAGTGAAGGAGTGGAGGGCGAGGAGGAGGGAGGCGGTGGGAGGGGGAGAGGTGAGGTGTGGTTTTCGGGGGATGGGGGAGGAAAGGTAGTGAGAAGGAGAAGGTGGGATAGGAGGTGTGGGGGGTGCAGGAGAGGTTTGAGGGAGGGTGTCCACAGGGTTGAGGGAGGAGCAGAGGGAAGTGGAGAGGGGAGGTGGGGGGGGAGCAGCGGAGGGTTGGGGTGAAAGAAGAGGGTCGAGGGGGGAGTAGAAGAGGGAAGAGGAGACAGGAGCTGAGGGGCGAGCAGTAGATTGAAGAGCGGGGTGGAGGTGAGGGTAGGGCGGGAGAGTGAAGGAGTGGAGAGCGATGAGGAGGGAGGGGGTAGGAGGTGTGGGAGGGGGAGAGGTGAGTTCTGATTTTCGGGGAGTGCAGGAGGGATGATAGGGTGAAGGAGGTGAGTAGGGGGGAGCAGTAGTGGGCTGAGGGGAGAGGAGGACAGGGTTGAGAGGGGGGGCGGAAAGGAGAGAGGGGATAGGAGGTGAGGATGGAACAGAAGAAGGTTGAGGGGAGAGGGGAGCATGGTTGAGGGACGAGGAGATGAGGGAAGAGGAGAGGTGAGATGACGGGAGGGCAGTAGAGGGTTGAGGGAAGAAGACTGACCTGATGGGGGAGGAGGGAGGAGGTAAGGGGCGAACAGGAGAGGGTTGGAAGGGGACATGATTGAGGAGGGATGAGGCGAAGGGGTAGGAGAGAGGAGGTGAATGGCGAGCAGGTAGGGGTTGAGGGGACATGAGGAGAGGGTTGAGGAGGGAGAAGGCAAGGGAGAAGGAGAAGGGAGGAGAGGTAAACGCAGTGGGGGGTTGGGGGGAGAGGACAGAGTTGAGTGAGGAGGGAGGAGGTGAGGGGCGAGCAGTAGATGGGAGAGAGGGTAGGAGGTGAGGGTAGGGCAGGAGAGTGAATGAGCCGACGCGGAGGAGGAGGGAGGCGGTAGGAAACGGTGTAGGAGGGGGAGAGGTGAGCGGTGGTTTGAGGAGGGTGGGGGAGGGGTGGTAGAGAGGAGGGTGAGGATACGGGGGTGGAGCAGCAGAGAGTTGAGGAGGGGAGAGGACCGGGTTGGGGGGGGATGAGGAGAGAGCAGTCGAGAGCAGAGGGAGGAGGAGCTGAGGGTAGGGCAGGAGGGTGAAGTCGAGGGAAAGGGAGACGGTAGGGAGTGGTGTGGGAGAGGGGATGGGAGGAGGGGAGGTGTGAGGCGGTTTGAGGAGAATGCAGGAGGAGCGGCGGGGAGGAGGTGTGGGTGGGATGAGGATGATAGTGGAGGGTCCCCCTCGAGTAGCGAGCAGTTGGCGTCCGGGCATGGCCAAATGACAACCCATCCAGGGCGATGGACTGAATGTTAAGTCCTATCTTGGGAAGGTTTCCTTTTCCCGAGGTGGTGGGTCGAAGGCGACTGTCAGTTGTGGCCGCGTCAACGTCCGTTCACTCGGACGTTAGAGCGACCGATTATGACACGTAAAAAGCTGCCTTGGATAAGTACTGGAGAAGCATTATTTGATGTGAGAACATCATGAGCGAGGGGGCTCTGCTGCGCGTCATCCTGACTTCGATAAGAAGAATAAATTTTTTGTTTAAGAAGGAACTGCAGATGCTGGAGAATCGAAGGTAGACAAAAATGCTGGAGAAACTCAGCGGGTGCAGCAGCATCCATGGAGCGAAGGCGTTGCCTATTTCCTTCGCTCCATAGATGCTGCTGCACCCGCTGAGTTTCTCCAGCACTTTTGTCGACAGATAAACTTTTTTTCCTTTAATTTGTTTTAATGCATTATTTTTTATTGCGTGCTCGAGAGGGCTCGCCGGCCGGCGTTCTCGAATTGAGTGCAAGGCACGTCAGACGATGAAGCCCCTAACTGGAGCGGGGGGCGGTTCCAGTTACTTTAGCATTTTTACTGATATAACAATAGCCTTCTCAATCAGGACTTGTCGACACTACTCGGACCATATATATAGGGGGGGGGGGGGGGGGGGGGGCAGAGTGAAGGGGGGTGTTGGGAAGGGGATTAGGAGAAAAGGGTGAACTGCAGATGCTGGCTGACACTGAAGATAGACACAGAATGTTGCAGTAACTCAGCGAGGTCTCTAGAAAAGGAATAGGTGACGTTTCGGGTCGAGACTAGGCTTGTATTCACTGGAGTTTAGAAGGATGGGGGGGGGGGGGGGGTCTTATAGAAACATATACAATTATATAAGGACTGGACAAGCTAGGTGCAGGAAAAATGTTCCCAATGTTGGGCAAATCCAGAACCAGGGGCCACAGTCTTAGAATAAAGGGGAGGTCATTTAAGACTGAGGTGAGAACAAACTTTTTCACCCAGAGAGTTGTGAATTTATGGAATTCCCTGCCACAGAGGGCAGTGGAGGCCAAGTCACTGGATGGATTTAAGAGAGAGTTAGATAGAGCTCTAGGGTCTAGTGGAATCAAGGGATATGGGGAGAAGACAGGCACGGGTTATTGATAGGGGATGATCAGCCATGATCACAATGAATGGCGGTGCTGGCTCGAAGGGCCGAATGGCCTCCTCCTGCACCTATTTTCTATGTTTCTGGATCCTTCAGACTGAGAATCAGACAGGAGAAAAAAGACGGGGGAGAGGGAAGGGCAGTGGGGGAGTGGTAGTGGTGGTGGGAGGAGGGGAGGGCTGGAGAAAAGATGAGGGGAAGAGTTGTTTGGAGGAGGGAGGGGTTCAGGAGGAATTGGGAGGGAGGAGGAGAGGGGAGCAGGGATAAGGAGAGGAGAAGGAAAGTGGGGAGAGGTAAGGGAGAGGAGGGCCGGAGGGGAGAATGGGTCTGGAGGGGATAAGGGGGAGAAGGGAAGGGAGAGGAGGAGATGGAAGGTGGAGAGGGGAGGAGGAGGAGGAGGGAGGACCTGTGAACGAGGGGAGTAGGGTGGAAGAGATTCTAATTTACAATGCAGAGCAGATTTGTTTCATTCATCTGCCATTAACTAAAACAAACTGAAATAAAAAGAAAGATACAAAATGATGCAGTGACTCCATGGATCTGGCAGCGTTGCTGGGGAACGTGGATAGGTGACGTTTCGGGACAAGACTCTGAAGAAGATGCTGGTTTATACCAAAGAGAGACACAAAATGCTGAAATAACTCAGCGGGTCAGGCAGCATCGCTGGAGAATGTCGATATGTAACGTTTTGGGTTACTCCAGGTCTCGACCCGAAGCGTCACCTATTCCTTTCCCCCAGAGATGCTGCCTGGCCTGCTGTTATTCCAGTACTTTGTGTCTTTCGTTGCTATAATCCAGCTTCTGCAATTCCTTGTTATTACATGAGAACTTTGAAAGATGTTACTGTAAACCATTCAATGCAATGTAATTCATGATCCTGAAACGAATGGAAACCTTTATTTGGTTGTAAAACCTGGCATGATAAGTTCAGGCAAAGTGTTTCAAAAGGTATGCTTCTTGCTGCACGTTTGGCATGTCCAATGCAGTGTAGTCGTGTTTCATACAGCTGCCATTAACTCCAAAGATCTTTGAAATAATTTGTTGTCAAGTTCTTTACATTAAGTGATTCTTAATACTTAATCAAGAGGGAGGGGGATTAAGGAGAGGAGAGATGGACGAAGGAAGAAAGAGGAGCAGGGAGAGGAGGAGAAGGGAAGGGAAGGGAAGGAGAGGAGGAGGGGTGAGAGTATGGGAATAGGTGGGTGGAGGAGGAAAGATGGGGAGGGGGGTAGAAGAGGCGAGGGGGAGAGGATAGGAAAGAGGGGGAGGAGAAGAAGTGAATGGGGAAGGAGAGGGGGGGTGAGGAAAGGGGTGAAGAAGGAGAATTGATGGGGTAAGAGGTGGGGGGTGGAGAGAAAGAGGAGATAACAGGATGGGGTGGGGAGGGCAATGGAGGCGAGGAGAAAAGGAGGACATGGGAGGTGGAGTTGGGGGACTGAGAGGAGGCAGGTGAGAGAGGTGGAGAGGGGAGAAGGAGAGGCGATAAATTGAATGTGAAATTTCCAATGCATAGCTGTGTTCCATTCATCTGCCATTAATGGAAATGAACTTTGAAATAATTTGTTGCAAACCACTTTATTCTATGTGTATCATGATCCTGAATGGATTGGAAACATTTTTCTGGGTGTAAACCGGTAGCATTAAAAGTGAATACAAGGTGTATCAAAAAAGTATACTACTTGCTGCTAACGGACTAAGTCGGCGTTTCCAATGCAGAATTGCTTTGTTTCATACAGCCGCCATTAATTAAATATAACTTTGAAATAACTTCTTGTGGACAACTTTATTTGACGTAGTACATGATCCTGAATCAAGTGGGGAGGAAGAGGAGAGGAAAGGTGAGGACAGGGGAGAGTTGGGGACGGAGGAGAGACAAGGAGGTGAGAGGAGACATGGCAGAGGGGTGGATGAGGAGAGTGAAGGGAGGGGAGGAGGAAAGGGAAGAATATGAAAGGGTAGGAGGGGAACGGGTGTAGGAGAAGATGGAGAATATTTTTTGACATTCACAATGCAGAGTTGTTGTGTTTCATGCAGCTGCCATTAACAATAGAGAACTTTGAAATAACCTGCGAACCATTTTATTTTATGTAATTCACAATCCTGAATTGGATGGAAACAATGTGTAAAGTGTATCAAAAAGTATTCCACTTGCTGCAAACAGTCTCATTTGGCTTCTCCCAAGCAGAATAGCAATATTTCATGCAGCTGCATTAATTAAAAAGAACTTGTTGTAAACGAAGTCCTGATCCGTGTTCATGATCCCGAATTGAGGAGGGAGGAGGAGAGAGGGCCAGAGGATGGGGGTGAGGGGTGGCGAGAGTACATTGTCAAGTTGTATTGCCACCTGATGGGACAACTGCAACGCTCAGGAAGGAACTCGATAACACATAGTGTTGGACATCACAGGTATTGACCTCTCTACCGTCGAAAGTATCTATAGAAGGCGCTGCCTCAAACATACAGCGAATAGTCAATAACCTACACCACCTTGACCATGTTCTCATTTCGCTCCCAATATCGGGAAGAAGGTGTAGGAGTCTGAAAACCGGGATCACACGTTGCAAGAACAGCAACCAGCCATCAGACTCTTGAACACAACAAAACACTAACCTTGGAGATGGACCTTGGTTGCACGTTGTTATATATTATCTGTGTGCAAGTTGTGTTTACAGACCCGTTATGCTGCTGTGGGTAAGAATTAAATCATTCGTTTGTCGGTACGTATGACAATTATACACTTGACCAGGAGAGAGGAGAGGGGAGTGGGCGGGGAGTGGAGGTGGGGGAGAGGAGGAAACTATAGCGGGGGGGGGGGGGGGTGTTAGAGGCGGGAGGATGAGATGAGAGGGGGTGGGTCGGGGAATAAACGGGAGCAGGGGTAGAATGCAGCATTCTTCTTATTAAGCTTTGTTTCCTGGCAATAATGATTCCGGGATGGATCAAAGCCGGTAGAGAGTGAGGGTTCACAAATGAGGAGTTCAAAGGCGGAAGGATAGAAAGTTGAGGAGAAAGAGATGGGGGGTGGGGGGGGGGGGGGGGGGGGGGGGGGTGCGGGGAGATGAGAAAACAGGTGAGAAGTGAGGTGTCCAGTGTGAGTGCTCGTAATTGAGGGGCCAAATGAAGGGAAGTAAAATTGGCGGGAATAGTGATAGTTAGAAAGAGAGGTGTCCAAAATCAAAGGTTGAAAGTGAGATTTATAGAGCGAGGGAAGAGTGGGATGGGACATCGTGTGAGGAGAGGCATTGGTACCCTGCCACAAGGAACTGTTGGTACTGGTTGACAGACAAACACACACACACAGATACACACACACACACACACACACACACACACACACACACACACACACACACAACACAACACAGTGCTAGAGCAACTCGGTGGGACGTTTCAGGTCTGAAGAAGGACCCCGACCCGAAACGTCACCTATCCATGTTCTCCAGAGAAGCTGTCTGACCCGCTGAGCACTTGTGCCTATTTATGTTGGTATTCGAAGTTTGTGTATGAGAAAGAGGGGTGGGGGGCACATACGAGTGAGAGAGGTCCGTGAAAGAGATTTGGTTATCTATGTTTGTAAGAGAGGGGTGTTTGTGTGACCTGTCTTTGAGAGAGCGGTGTGCATGTACATACACAGTACACTATTAACAGTCGCGGGGCCGTATAGACAGTCACACCCTCCTGTCAAGGGGGCTCTGTAACCTTCCACACGGGGCTACATCAGCAGTCATGCCCCGTCACGGGAAGCGAGAGGGAGCCCTTCCCTTTACACCTCATCCTAACCTCCCCATCCTATCCTTATCCCCATCCAATCCCCCCCCCCTCAATCTTCACCCTTTAATGTGGATAAATGTGAAGTTATCCACTTTGGTGGCAAAAATAGGAAGGCAGATTATTATCTGAATGGTGTCGTTAGGAAAAGGGGAAGTACAACAAGATCTGGGTGGCTTGTTCATCAGTCACTGAAAGTAAACAGTTGTTTAAGAAGGAACTGCAGATGCTGGAAAATCGAAGGTAGACAACGCTTCGGCCCGAAGCCCTTCTTCAGACTGAAGAAGGGTTTCGGGCCGAAACGTTGCCTATTTCCTTCGCTCCCTAGATGCTGCCTCGCCCGCTGAGTTTCTCCAGCATTTTTGTGTACGTTCGATTTTCCAGCATCTGCAGTTCCTTCTTAAAGATCCTATTGGTCCGGTCCGCTCTCTCGCTCTCAAGTGCTCCCAATGGCTGGCTGCTTCCGGGAGGGATCGGCTCCTTGGGAGCAAAGATCCTATAGGATCTTTGCTTGGGAGTGTCCCGGCCGGGATCTTTGGTGTCCGCCTCCCGGCCGCTCATGGGACCCAGGCTCGTGTCCAGGTGGGTCGGGTGTTCGGGAGCCCTGCGTCTGGTCGGGTTCGGGGAGTAGCTGAGCAGGTCTGACCCGGGCCTGATCCAGGTGCTCAGCAAAGAGCCTAGAGCTATGATCTTTGGAGCTCAGGGTGGGTCTGGGCCTGATCTGGGTGACCGGGGTTGGTGCGGGTCTCCGAGATCGTTCAGAGCTCGACTGGGATTGGTCCGGAACGCGGGGTCCGGATGTCGTTGGGGGGGGGGATCCCGAGGGAATCCCCGTACGTTGCGGCGACTCGATACATTGGCGGAGTTCCAAAGGAGCTGAGCCCGGGACTGGTCTCTCCCCAACCCTCTCTCTCCCCTCATTCCCCCTACCCCAGCATCTACCCGCCCCTCTCTCTCCCTCCCGGCCCCCCTCCTCCCCAACCTGCCTCTTCCTTCTCTCTCCACCACCACCCCCCCCCCCCCCCTCCTCTCCCAACCTCGCTGCCAACACCCCTCTCTCGCCGCCGCCTCCCTCCTCCCTCACCAAAGGTAGACAAAAAGCTAGAGTAATTCGGAGGGCCAGGCAGTCTCTCTGGAGTAAAGGAATAGGTGATATTTCGGAGCGAGACCCTTCCTCAGACTTCAGTTTCTTCCGATATGAAGGGAAGTCAGGCGAATGTTGGATGTACACGGGAAGGGGTATTAAAGCGTGCGGCGGTGGCGGGGGCGGCGAATGGGATGAGACAGGGTGGGGGTACTAAAGCGTGCGGACAATGAGGTCTTCATTTATTATTGCCACGTGCACCGACATACACGAAAAGCTTTGTTTGCGAGCTCCTACATCAAAACACTTCAGCACAAAAGTGATTGCAGCGTTAGAGCGCCACAGTTGACAGGGAATGTAGATTTAAAAAGTGCAGCGTGATGAATCGGGATTATCCCCTCGTTTATAAGAGCCCCGAAGATAGACACAACAAAAGCTGGAGGAACTCAGCGGGACAGGCAGCATCTCTGGAGAGAATGAATGGGTGACGTTTCGGGTCGAGACCCTTCTTCTTCAGCGTTTGGTTGGCTGATGACAGTGGAAAGGAGTTGTTACTGAATCTGGTAGTAAATGCTGTCAAACATTTGTACCTGCACAGTGGCGCAGCATTGGAGCTACTTGTGGAGTTTGTACATTTACCCTGTGACCACATAGGTTTCCTCTGGGTGCTCTTGTTTATCTGTTCCGATTACCTTTTGTAATTTGCTTCAAGTGTGTAGTGAGTGGGTGCAACAGCGGGATAACAGAACCAGTCTGAATGGGTGATCGAGGGTCGGCGTGGACTCGACGGGCCGAATGGCCTGTTTATGTGCTGCATATCTAAACTAAACTAATCCGAGTAGAATTAGTGTGTCGGAAAGAACTGCAGATGCTGCTTTAAATCGAAGATAGACACAAAATGCTGGAGTAACAGGCAGCATCTCTGCAGAGAAGGAATGGGTGACGAAACGTCACCCATTCCTTCTCTCCAGAGATGCTGCCTGTCCCGCTGAGTTACTCCAGCATTTCGTGTCCATCTGAGTAGAATTAGGATGGCTGTGGTTTTAAAGAGTATGGGGAAAGTGGGACTGTACCGAGGTATTAAACGGTACGAGAGTATGGGCAGAAGGGATCTGGGAATGAAAGGGGGGGGGGGGGGGGGTGCAGGGAAGGATTAGTCAGGATGGGGTATTATAGTGGAATTCTCTGACACAGAAGACAGTGGAGGCCAATTCACTGGATGCTTTCAAGCGAGAGTTAGATTTGGCTTTTAGGGCTAAAGGAATTAAGGGATATGAGAAAAAAAACAGGAAAGGGGTACTGGTTTTAGATGATCAGCCATGATCCTATTGAATAGCGATGCTGGCTCGAAGGGCCGAATAACCTACTCCTGCAACTATTTTCCCGTTTCTTTCTATGTTTCTGTTAAAGGAGAGGGGGTGGGGGTGGGAGAGAGTTGGATAAGACAAGGTTCAATTCATTTTAATTTATTGTCACGTGTACAGAGGTGAATATATTATTGTGTGTGGGGTAGGGTTTGTATCAAGGGTTGTAGAATCACTTGTACCTTTCTTGCCCCACAGATACCTCTTAAATTGGTTTCGAGGAGTAATTCTCTCTCCACACCAATTCACCGGCACCCAGTGGTCACTTACAGACGTGTAGGGTGGTATCTGGCCACTCGGGGCAATCCCAGCTACATCCCATCAGAGGAGCGGACGAGACACGTTGGGTGGGACTGCCAGCGACACGGGTGCTCCCGGGTTTCCCCGGGTTATCCCACCACCGCCTCTCTCTCTCGCGCTACTCACCTTGTGTGCACTACCTTGTGTGGCCGACCTGCTGTTCGCGAGCCCTGGTCATCCCCGCTGATCAGCGAGACGATTATTTATCATCATTCTGGTCACCCTAAGGCTCGCTGTAATCTCCCTCACCAGAGTATGTCAATATCCTTGTTTCGCCACTCATTGTACCTTTCACAGGGTGTTGTTTAAGGTGGGCGTTGGGTGTCAGGGTGTTTTTTTGTGAGACACGGTGTCGGGGCGGGGAAGGAAGGGGGGTTGGGATGGTGAGAGTGGTGGAGAGGGAGTGGGGAGGCAAGAGAAGGATCGTGGGTTGGAGCGTGTGAGTTTGGGGTGAGGGTGCGAGGAGGTGGGGAGTGGGTAGGCAGAGGAGGAGAGAGTGCGGCGAGGACTTGCGGGGGGGGGGGAGGTGGAGGGTGAGTAGCGGGGAGAGAGTGTGGTAAGGGTGGGGGGACAGTGAGATAAGGAGGGGGAGAGAGGTAAGGTGGGGGAGAGTGAGAAGAGAGGGAGGGGGGGTGAAGGGGAGAGTGAGGAGAGGAGAGTGAGGGGAGGGGGAGTGAGGAGAGCGGAGGGGAGGGGGAGTGAGGAGAGCGGAGGGGAGGGGGAGTGAGGAGAGCGGAGCGGAGGGGGAGTGAGGAGAGGGGAGGGTGAAGAGAGGAGAGGGGAGGGGGTAGTGAGGAGGTGGAGAGTAAAGAGAGGAGAGGGGGTAGGGTGAGGAGAGGAGAGGGGTGGGTGAAGAGAGGAGAGCGGACGGGGGGTGGGAGTGAGGAGAGGAGAGGGGGAGGGTGAAGAGAGGAGAGGGGAGTAGTGAGGAGGTGGAGAGAGTAAAGAGGAGAGGGGAGGGTGAAGAGAGGAGAGGTGAAGAGAGCGGAGGGGAGTGGGGAGAGTGAGGAAAGGGGGGAGGGGAGGGGGAGAGTGAGGAGAGGGGAGGGGGTGGGTGAGGAGAGGAGAGGGGAAGGGCGGAGAGAGGAGAGGGGAAGGGAAGGGCGGAGAGATGACAGGCCTGATGTTCCTGCTCCGCCGAGCTCTGCGGCCGCCCTGGATGCAGCTGCTGCTGCTGTACGTGCTGGTGCTGGCGGTGCTGCTGCCGCTGATCGGACAAGGCAAGCGGCACTCGTACTACTTCCGCGCCTCGGCCCACCTGGCCGGGCAGACGGAGCAGGCCCTGGCCGACAGCCTGGAGCGGGCCGAGGAAGCCGAGAGCTACTTCCGTGAGGCTGCGGATGGAGGGGAGGAGGGCGAGGACGGGGAGAAGCCGCACATGGCGGTGGTGATAGTCACCACGGTGCGGTCTCAGGGAGCCGAGTACCGCTACTACCTACAGGTAGCCGCCGCCCTGCACCGCCTGCTCCGCCGCTGCCCCTGGTGCCGGCACTACCGCCTGATGGGCTGCAACGTCCACCCGCGGCCGGCCGAGCACTGGCAGGCGGAGGGGGCGGCGTCCAGGCTGGTGCCCGTGGTCCGGCGCTTCGCAGACGGCGGGGCCGGGCAGCCGCAGCCGGAGTCGGAGCCCTTCGAGAAGGAGAAGGCGGACTACCTCTTCTGCCTGTCCCGCGGCCTGGCCCTGCAACCCCGCTACGTGTTGGTGCTGGAGGACGATGCCTTGCCTTCCCCCGACCTCTTCCCCGTGTTGCGGGACGTGTTGGAGCGGCGCCTGGCCGCCCGCGACCCGCTCTACGTCAAGCTCTACCACCCGGAGAGGCTGCAGGGTTTCCTCCATCCCGAGCCGGCCCGGATCGTGGAGTGGGCCGGTCTAGGAGCGCTGGGAGGCGGTCTGCTCTTCTACCTGCACCGCCGGCTGACGGGCGGCTGGGCCTCCTCCTTGTCGTCGCCCCGGGCTTTCTGCGCCCTGGCCGCTCTGTGCATGTTGGCGGCCGAGGGCTACGGCCGGGTCTACCTGCTGGAGGCTCGCCGGGCCAGCCCGCAACTCTACGCCATGTCGCCCGCGTCTCACTGCTGTACTCCCGCCATGGCCTTCACTGCCCGCGGCGCCGCCAGGGCCCTGCGTTACCTCCGCGCCCGCCGCTGCCGCCCCGGCTTCGCCAAGGACTCGGCGCTGTACGAGGCGCTGAGGGACGAGGGGGACACGGCGTACGTGGTGGAGCCCAACCTGGTCTCACACATCGGCCTCTACTCCACGCTGCGGGGGGTGATCGGGCAGCCCAGTCTGTAGGCGGGGGACTCGCCCCGGCCCCGGGTGTATGTGGCGGGGGCAGGGGAGAGGGAGATACCCTGTAGGCGGGGGACTCGCCCCGACCCCGGCCCCGGGTGTATGTGGCGGGGGCAGGGGAGAGGGAGATACCCCTGTGCCTGACTTTAGGAGTGTGTGATGGGGCAGGAACCAGGGGAATTGACTCTGTCTGATGCCGGGAGTGTGTGATTGGGGGGGGGGGAGAGAGATTCTCGTTATTCCCGGCCATGTGTTCGTGTGTGTGTGTGTGTGACGTTACATGGAAGAGGGGGCTTCGCTTTGTTTCTGACCCCAGGAGGGCGCGATGGGGCAGAGGGAGATTTCCCCCTGTGCCACCCCGGGAGTGTGTGGCGGGCACGGGGTAGAGAGAGATTCGTTCTGTGAGTGACCCTGGGAATACTTGGCCGGACGGTGTCGAGGGAGCGACCCTCCGTGTCTGACCCCCGGGAGTTTGCGACTAGCAGGAGCTTCGCCCTGTGCCTGGCCTTTGAGTGAGAAAGCTGCAATTTAAATGTTAATATAACATTACATAAATCAAAGATGGATTTATTTGCGAACTTGAACGTGAAACACTGTCACTGCCTTAACTTAGGAGAACATGTAGTAGTACTGTTAAATGCCTTAATTTATAAGAATACTTAATTATGTATAAATAACTGCCTTTATTAAAAGACACGCCTGAAACCTGAACCAACTTGTTATTCTCGGCTGAGTCCGCGACTAATACCCAGCCGACCCAAAACTGACTCTAAAGTCTGTGTGTGTGAGTGAGTGGGTGAGAGAGAGAGGGCGCCAGAGGGTGTATGTGTGTGTGTGTAAGAGAGAGAGAGGTGGGAGGGATATGTTGGAACGGGGCAGAGGAATGTATGAGAGAGGGTGAGATCGGGTGCGTGGGAATGAGGGTGATGAGAATGAGGCACGGGGAACCTGCACAAGAGAGGGAGAAGCTTACATGAGAGTAAGGAGGGGTGTGTGGGAGAGAGAGAGTGTATATGACTGAGGGGAGAAAGGGGGTGTGTGGGAGGGGACAGAGGGGGAGGGACGGTGCAAGAAGGAACTGCAGATGCTGGTTTAAACCGAAGATATATAGACACAAAATGCTGGAGTAACTCAGCGGGTCAGGCAGCATCTCTGGAGAGAAGGAGTGGGTGATGTTTCGGGTCGAGACCCTTCTTGAGGGTGTGTGTGAGGGGGGGGGGGGGGGCGGGGACGAGTTAACGTTGAGAACAGAGGGGGGGGGGGGGGTTATGTGATCTAGAGTAGGAGAGGGGTAGGAAATAACTGCAGATGCTGGTTTCAACCGAAGGTAGACTGTGTTGGAGTAACTCAGCGGAACAGGCAGCATCCCTGGAGAGAAGGAGTGGGTGACGTTTCGGGTCTGAAGAAGGGTCTCTCCAGAGATGCTGTCTGTCCCGCTGAGTTACTCCAGAATTTTGTGTCTACCGCAGGAGGGGGGGGGGGGGGGGGGGGATGCGTGTGAGAGGGTGGATGTGTGGGGAGAGGGTCCCTCTCTCATCCCTCGCACACACGGCAAGGAGAGAGGGGACCATTTTTTTTTAAATCCACAGATTCCCGACGATACTAATTTAACAGATGGCATTTACTGTCCAATGTTTTGGAGTTTTGTATTATATCTGAGGGAGGACAGTGACCCGTGAGCAGGAAAGGGTGAATTCCAAGAGAGAAATTGTACCATCATGATTGCACATCAGAGAAAGGTACATGCATAAAATGAAGAAGGGTCTCGACCTGAAACGTTACCCATTCCTTCTCTTCATAGAAACATAGAAAATAGGTGCAGGAGTAGGCCATTCGGCCCTTCGAGCCTGCACCGCGATTCAATATGATCATGGCTGATCATCCAACTCAGTATCCTGTACCTGCCTTCTCTCCATACCCCCTGATCCCCCTAGCCACAAGGGCCACATCTAACTCCCTCTTAAATATAGCCAATGAACTGGCCTCAACTACCTTCTGCGGGAGAGAATTCCAGAGATTCACCACTCTCTGTGTGAAAAAAGTTTTCCTCATCTCGGTCCTAAAAGATTTCCCCTTTATCCTTAAACTGTGACCCCTTGTTCTGGACTTCCCCAACATCGGGAACAATCTTCCTGCATCTAGCCTGTCCAACCCCTTAAGAATTTTGTAAGTTTCTATAAGATCCCCCCTCAATCTTCTAAATTCTAGCGAGTACAAACCGAGTCTATTCAGTCTTTCTTCATATGAAAGTCCTGACATCCCAGGAATCAGTCTGGTGAACCTTCTCTGTACTCCCTCTATGGCAAGAATGTCTTTCCTCAGATTAGGAGACCAAAACTGAATGCAATACTCCAGGTGTGGTCTCACCAAGACCCTATACAACTGCAGTAGAACCTCCCTGCTCCTATACTCAAATCCTTTTGCTATGAATGCTAACATACCATTCGCCTTCTTCACTGCCTGCTGCACCTGCATGCCTACTTTTAATGACTGGTGTACCATGACACCCAGGTCTCGTTGAATCTCCCCCTTTCCCAATCGGCCACCATTCAGATAATAATCTACTTTCCTGTTTTTGCCACCAAAGTGGATAACCTCACATGTATCCACATTATACTGCATCTGCCATGCATTTGCCCACTCACCCAGCCTATCCAAGTCACCTTGCAGCCTCCTAGCATCCTCCTCACAGCTAACACTGCCCCCCAGCTTCGTGTCATCCGCAAACTTGGAGATGTTGCATTCAATTCCCTTGTCCAAATCATTAATATATATCGTAAATAGCTGGGGTCCCAGAACTGAGCCTTGCGGTACCCCACTAGTCACTGCCTGCCATTGTGAAAAGGACCCGTTTACTCCTACTCTTTGCTTCCTGTCTGCCAGCCAGTTCTCTATCCACATCAATACTGAACCCACAATACCGTGTGCTTTAAGTTTGTATACTAATCTCTTATGTGGGACCTTGTCGAAAGCCTTCTGAAAGTCCAGATATAACACATCCACTGGTTCGCCCTTATCCACTCTACTAGTTACATCCTCGAAAAATTCTATAAGATTCGTCAGACATGATTTACCCTTCATAAATCCATGCTGACTTTGTCCAATGATTTCACCACTTTCCAAATGTGCTGCTATCCCATCTTTAATAACTGATTCTAGCAGTTTTCCCACTACCGACGTTAGACTAACTGGTCTGTAATTCCCCGTTTTCTCTCCCTCCCTTTTTAAAAAGTGGTGTTACATTAGCTACCCTCCAATCCTCAGGAACTACTCCAGAATCTAAAGAGTTTTGAAAAATTATCACTAATGCATCCACTATTTCTGGGGTTACTTCCTTAAGTACTCTGGGATGCAGCCTATCTGGCCCTGGGGATTTATCGGCCTTTAATCCATTCAATTTACTTAACACCACTTCTCGGCTAACCTGGATTTCACTCAGTTCCTCCATCTCATTTGACCCCCGGTCCCCTGCTATTTCCGGCAGATTATTTATGTCTTCCTTAGTGAAGACAGAACCAAAGTAGTTATTCAATTGGTCTGCCATGTTCTTGTTCCCCATGATCAATTCACCCGTTTCTGACTGCAAGGGACCTACATTTGTTTTAACTAATCTTTTTCTCTTCACATATCTATAAAAACTTTTGCAGTCAGTTTTTATGTTCCCTGCCAGTTTTCTTTCATAATCTATTTTCCCTTTCCTAATTAAGCCCTTTGTCCTCCTCTGCTGGTGTCTGAATTTCTCCCAGTCCTCTGGTAGGCTGCTTTTTCTGGCTAATTTGTACGCTTCATCTTTTGTTTTGATACTATCCCTGATTTCCCTTGTTATCCACAGATGCACTACCTTCCCTGATTTTTTTTTTGCCAAACTGGGATGAACAATTGTAGTTCATCCATGCAGTCTTTAAATGCCTTCCATTGCATATCCACCATCAACCCATTAAGAATCAATCGCCAGTCTATAATGGCCAATTCACGTCTCATACCCTCAAAGTTACCTTTCTTTAAGTTCAGGACCCTTGTTTCTGAATTAACGATGTCACTCTCCATCCTAATGAAGAACTCAACCATATTATGGTCACTCTTGCCCAAGGGGCCACGCACAACAAGACTGCTAACTAACCCTTCCTCATTACTCAATACCCAGTCTAGAATAGCCTGCTCTCTCGTTGGTTCCTCTACATGTTGGTTTAGAAAACTATCCCGCATACATTCCAAGAAATCCTCTTCCTCAGCACCCTTGCCAATTTGATTCACCCAATCTATATGTAGATTGAAGTCACCCATTATAACTGTTTTACCTTTGTTGCACGCATTTCTAATTTCCTGTTTGATGCCATCCCCAACTCCACTACTACTGTTAGGTGGCCTGTACACAACTCCCACTAGCGTTTTCTGACCCTTAGTGTTTCGCAGCTCTACCCATATCGATTCCACATCCTCCAAGCTAATGTCCTTCCTTTCTATTGCGTTAATCTGCTCTCTAACCAGCAACGCTACCCCACCTCCTTTCCCTTTCTGTCTATCCCTCCTGAATATTGAATATCCCTGGATGTTCAGCTCCCAGCCTTGGTCACCCTGGAGCCATGTCTCCGTGATCCCAACTATATCATAGTCATTAATAGCTATCTGCACATTCAACTCATCCACCTTATTACGAATGCTCCTTGCATTGAGACACAAAGCCTTCAGGCTTGTTTTTACAACACTCCTACCCCTTATACTATTATGCTGAAAAGTGGCCCTTTTTGATTTTTGCCCTGGATTTGCCGGCCTGCCACTTTTACTTTTCGCCTTGCTACCTATTGCTTCTACCCTCATTTTGCACCCCTCTGTCTCTACGCTCACACATTTAAGAAACCCGTTCCCTTTAACTCCATCCTCCACTATCCCATTCGACACCCCACCCCCCTTATTCAGTTTAAAACCACCCGTGTAGCAGTGGCAAACCTGCCTGCCAGAATGCTGGTCCCACACCTGTTAAGATGCAATCCGTCCCTTTTGTACAGTTCCCCCTTACCCCAAAACAGATCCCAGTGATCTAAGAATCCCTGCCCTGTGCACCAGTTCCTCAGCCACACGTTCAGGTCCCGTATCTCCCTGTTCCTGCTCTCGCCAGCACGAGGAACTGGAAGCAAACCGGAGATAACAACCCTGGAGGTCCTGCTTTTCAGCATTTTTCCGAGCTCTCTAAAGTCACGCTGCAGAATATTCATCCCCTTCTTTCCGACATCGTTTGTGCCGACATGCACTACCACTTCCGGATGTTCACCTTCGCCCTTGAGGATTTTCTGCACTCTGTCCGTGACATCCTGGATCCTGGCACCAGGAAGGCAGCACACCATCCTCGCATCCCGTCTGTTGCCGCAGAAACCCCTGTCCGTACCTCTCACAATGGAGTCTCCCACTACAATGGCGTTGCCTGCCTTAGGCCTTTTTGGTTTTGGCTCAACAGCCCTATTCGCATCGCAAGCCAGTCCGCCGCCCAGTGTAAACACTGAGTCAGAGATGCTGCCTGTCCCGCTGAGTTACTCCAGCATTTTGTGTCTATCTTTGATTTAAACCAACATCTGCAGCTCTTTCCAATGCATAAAATGACTATCGTTTCTACAACTGATTGGTGAGAACCGAAAATCTGCTTGTGACCTCAACATTTTGAAACCTCACCATATTGGACAGGGCATGGAGATTTTCAGAGCAGGAAAAAAACAAGTTCCTATTCAACGATGCAACTAAGCGCAACAATGTCTCCCAATCTGTCATTGTTAAATACTGTATCAGCTTTAGAGAAACGACAAAAATGTTTAAATGTAAAAATGAATCTTCAAATCATTTTGCACTTTTTAGCCACTCTTTCATTACTGGATCCTAACGATGAACATTGTTGAACGGGGATGAAGAACATGCGTAAAAAGACACAAAGTGCTGGAGTAATTCAGCGGGTCAGGCAGTTTCTCTGGAGAACATGGATAGGGGACGTTTCGGGTCGGGAACATTCTTCAGTGAAGAAGGTTCGCGACCCAAATGTCGCTTATCCACAGATGCTGCCTGACCCGCTGAGTTATCCCGGAACTTTGTGCATTGCTCTGTAAACCATCATGTGCGGTTCCTTGTGTCCACATGAACATACATAACATCAGAAGATAATTCATTCCATGCTAAATCCGATCACAAGATAAATAACACATTTAAAATTTTAATTATTAGGTAAATCCCACTACCAGTATCTGCGTTTAATTCTGCATGAGAACCCTTTCAGCATTATCAATTAATCATTGTCCTCTCCATTATAACAGATCAGTAATTGTACTTTATATATAAAAGAAATAAATAATTTGATCGAGACTATTTAACATTTGATACGTTTGTAAGACAAATACTTTCCACCTATTTATTTCTACAACCTGATTATCGCTGGCAAAACCACCATTGTGTAGGAAGGAACTGCAGATGCTGGTTTAAACCGAACATGGACACAAAAAAGCTCGAGTAACTCAGCGGGACGGACAGCATCTCTGGAGAGAAGGAATGGGTGATGTTTCGGGTCGAGACCCGTTTCGGGCACCTCACTACTGCTACCTGGAGAGAAGGAATTGTAGTGGCCATTTGGCCTGTTTTGCATGCCATTGATGATGGCATGTGCCTTTAAATTTTAGACTGCCCGTTATATTGTGGGTGGGATTTATGATGTGTTTTGGGGCGTGTTTGGAGCTTAGATGCTTGGGCAGAAGTTTAGTTTTTGATTAGTTTGGAGAGATGGGGAAGGTTAACTCTTCTACCATTAGATTAGATTAGATTTACTTTATTAATCCCCTTATTCAGGGGAAATTCAGATGTCCTTGCAGCACACTAATAAAAATACAACATAGCATTCAAGAAGTTCAACACCAAAACACAAAAACATCCCCCCACAGTGGTTCCCACTGTGGGGGAAGGCACAAAGTCCAGTCCCCATCCTCTTGTCCACCCAGAGTCGGGCCTATTGAGGTCTCCACAGTCGCCGCCACGGCGCCCGATGTTCTCGCCGGGTGATGGTGCTCTGGCGTCGGGAGAACCCTCAGCGGCTTGGGGTGCCAGGAACGGCCGCCTTCTTAACCGGAGACCGCGGCTTCCAAGCCAACAGACCGCGTTTGACGGAGCTCCACACACTGGCGATCTCGGCGAGAGATCCCAGGCTCCGGGATGTAAAGTTCAGCGCTGCAGCTTGCCGCTCCACAGAACCGCGGCTCCACAATGTTTTCATCGGCGGTCCCAGCATACTGGAGTTCCAGCGCGGCGACCCAGGAAAGGCATCGCCCGCTCCGCAATAGCGCTCCAGCGCTGCGCCACCGCCAAAGCCGAGGTTCTGGCCAGGTCCCCTCAGGAAACGTCGCTCCAGGACCCGCTGGTAGGCCGCGAGGACAGGTCGAAGGTGCTGCTCGGAGGAAGGCAGCCTCTCCGACCAGGTAGGGACTTGAAAAAGCAGTTTCCCCCTTCCCCCCCACCACCCCCCACACATAAAAAGATTAGACCCCCCAACTACACACTTTAACGTACTAAAAATAATAAAAAAGAAGTGAAAAAAACGGACAGCTGCAGGACAGGCAGCCGTACAGGACAGCGCCTCCTCCATGCGGGCCATGCGGGCCATATGCCAGATCTTGACAGTGTTACGGAGACCCAAGGAGTTTTCTAATGTCTAAAGTAATAAGCTGGAGTTCGAAGAAGATTGTGGTAACGAGTCGGAATAAGTTTGGATTTATTTTACCACTTTCTATCAACAATAAAGCATTTATTCAACAAAAGACTGTGTTTTGAAGCCATATCTGATAAGAAGCTCTGAAGGTCTCTGTGAGTGAGCTTGCATGCGTTTAGAAGACACCCTCTTCAACCATTCTCATCCAAATAGCGGCTAGGGTGCTAATTACCTGAAAGATATGAAAATCTGCCGCTACAGGTATTCCTGACCAGATCTGATTGAATAGCATGCAAAACAAAGCTGTTCACATTACCTCAGTACATGTAACAATAATATACCTAACCCTAAACCTGAAGAAAGATCCACAACATTAGAAAGGTGTAACATGTTTAGGGACAGCACGGTGGTGCAGCAGGTAGAGTTGCTGCCTAATGCCCCTGTCCCACTTAGGAAACCTGAATGGAAACCTCTGGAGACTTTGCGCCCCACCCAAGGTTTCCGTGCGGTTCCCGGAGGTTGCAGGTGGTTGCCGGAGGTAGCAGGTAGGGAGACGGACAAAAACCTCCGGGAACCGCTCGGAAACCTTGGGTGGGGCGCAAAGTCTCCAGAGGTTTCCGTTCAGGTTTCCTAAGTGGGACAGGGGCATTAAGTAACGAGTCTGAAGAAGTTTGGATGTATTTTACCGCTTTCTATCAACAATAAAGAATTTATTCATCAAAAGACTGTGTTCTGAAGCCATATCTGAGAAGAAGCTCTGAAGGTCTCTGTGAGTGAGCTTGCATGCGTTGAGAAGACACCCCCTTCAACCATTCTCATCCAAATAGCGGCTAGGGTGCTAATTACCTGAAAGATATGAAAATCTGCCGCTACAGGAATTCCTGACCTGATCTGATTGAATAGCATGCAAAACAAAGCTGTTCACACCCAGCGCCAGAGACCCCGGGTTCGCTCCCGCCTACGGGTGCTGTCTGTGCAGAACATGTACGTTCTCCCCGTTTCCGCGCGAGTTTTCTCCAGGTGCTCTTGGTTTCCTCCCACATTGGGTTTGTAGGTTAATTGGCCTCTGTAAAATTACTCCCAGTGTGTCGAGCAGAGTCAGTGGGCTGAAGGGCCTGTTTCCACGCTGTATCTCTAAACTAAACTAAACCCTGGCGAGGAAAGGAAGATGTGAAATGTGGCTGCAGGTGTTCAGAAGAATGAGAGTGTAAGACTTGGCAGGATATCTTGATTCAGCTGCCATGCTGGTCATTAAAAATGAATTCCACTGAGCTGTAGCTGCAGCTTAACTTGTCGCTGTAGCTTACCTTCCGATACAGAAAATATCTGGGTCGTAATGTTACCTCAAGGCCAGAAATTATTTTCCATCAGGCAGATCTCAGTAATAGCTGGCAGGTCTGGGAAATCAAATCAAATTCCAGAGGGATTGCTAAAAGCTGAGCAGAATATAGAGTCATCATGGAGACATCGGGGACATAGAAAAGTATTGTACCCCCTTCGAATGTACAGCTCTCCATTCAATAGACAATAGACAATAGGTGCAGGAGTAGGTCATTCAGCCCTTCGAGCCAGCACTGCCATTCAATGTGATCATGGCTGATCATCCCCAATCAGTACCCCGTTCCTGCCTTCTCCCCATATCCCCTGACTCCGCTATCTTTAAGAGCCCTATCAAGTTCTCTCTTGAAAGTATCCAGAGAACCGGCCTCCACCGCCCTCTGAGGCAGAGAATTCCACAGACTCACAACTCTCTGTGAGAAAAAGTGTTTCCTCGTCTCCGTTCTAAATGGCTTACCCCTTATTCTTAAACTGTGGCCCCTGGTTCTGGACTACCCCAACATCTGGAACATGTTTCCTGTCCAAACCTTAACAATCTTATATGTTTCAACATTCACTTTGCAACAGTCCCGAGAAGTCTGAAGAAGGGTCCTGACCTGAAACCCCAGCCATCCTTTTTTCTGCATTGTATCTGCTGCCATCTCCACCCCCTGATCTGACCCTTCCCGCGATGCTGGTGGAAGCAGATCGTGCTTCCTGATTAGTGCCAGGACCTGCCAGGGTTAGAACCTTAGGCAATGATATGGGAAGGAACTGCAGATGCTGGTTTACACCGAACATAGACACAAAATGCTGGAGTAACTCAGCGGGACAGGCAGCATCTCTGGATAGAAGGAATGGGTGACGTTTCGGGTCTGAAGAAGGGTCTCGACCCGAAGCGTCACCCATTCCTTCTCTCCAGTGATGCTGCCAGTCCCGCTGAGTTACTCCGGCATTGTGTGTCAAACTTCAGTGATACGGTTGTCATTTGTGTTCCCCGCCGAATGTCTCTGGAACTCAGCGCAACAGTGTAGGAGCAGCTCCATCGCTGTCCAGGGGCACAGCGGTACAGTTGCTGCCTCGCAGCGCCAGAGACACAGGTTCGATCCTGACTACAGGTGCTGCCAATGTGGAGTTTGTACATTCTCCCTAATACCGCGTGGGCTTTCTCGGTGTGCTCCGGTTTCCTCTCACATCCCAAAGACGTGCAGGTTTGTAGGTTAGTTGGATCCTGTGAAGTGTAAATTGCCCGTAGAGTGTAGGATAGAACTAGTGAAAGGGTGGTTGCTGGTCGACACGAATTCGGTGGGCCGAAAAATCTGTTTCCACGCTGTATCGCTTAACTAAACTTAACAAGGAGATCATGTGTCTCCACTGTCCAGTCAGCTAGTAACACGAGAAGTTGGTAAATTATGGCCATCATCATTGTAACTTTCACGACCCAGGGTTCTGAGAATGTACTAAAGAGCAAAACTGATTTTAATCCTCTCCTATTTTTTTTATTACCATTGAAATGAATATAGTGAGTTTTACAAGCTGCCAACTCACTACCCTTCAGATACCCGCTTGTTCAAGAATGATGTCTATATTCCTGATTGGGCTCACCAAACATTAGCACAGCACATAGAAACCTTGCCGTTTAAAGATCAAAGAATAAAGGATTGCAATCAATCTTTCAGATACGTCCATAGACAATGCACACAGGTCGCTGACTCTAACTGGAACTTTACGTGGCACAGTGACTATGAAGCCAAAACGTGCAGGGACAGGTCTGTGGTCGTTGCTGAACTAGTATTTACACAACACTGCCCTATTACATTATTCATTGAATGAGTATATTGTGTTCATTGCATGAAAGATAAAATAGCTTGATATGTATTGTGGATGTGTAGGTGATTTTGAATAGAGGCAGATAGAGATATAGTGTTTGACAAAATGACAAAGTCAATTTATAAAAATGTGTGTGTGTGTGTGTATATATATTTTTTTTCACGTTACATAGAAAATAGGTGCAGGAGGAGGCCATTCGGCCCTTCGAGCCAGCACCGCCATTCATTGTGATCATGGCTGATCGTCCTCAATCAATAACCCGTGCCTGCCTTCTCCCCATATCCCTTGACTCCACTAGACCCTAGAGCTCTATCTAACTCTCTCTTAAATCCATCCAGTGACTTGGCCTCCACTGCCCTCTGTGGCACGGGATTCCATAAATTCACAAGTCTCTGGGTAAAAAAGATTTTTCTCACCTCGGTCTTAAATGACCTCCACTTTATTCTAAGACTGTGGGCCCATTTCTCTCCCTCCATATGTATATATATATATATATATATATATAACCTGTACTAATCAAGAATCTATCTCTGCCTTATAAATATCCACCAACTTAGCCTCTACAGCCTTCTGTGGCAAAGTCTGACCCTCCTCCTCTGATGTGAGGAAACACGTTCAGAAATCATTGTTGAATGATCCAACACAAATTTGGCATTAGGTATTAGTCTGAAGAAGGGTCTCATCCTGAAAAGTCACCCATTCCTGTTCTCCGGAGATGCTGTCTGACCCGTTGAGTTACTCCAGCTTTTTGTGCCTATCTTCGGTTTAAACTGGCATCAGGAGTTCCTTCCTACACATATTAGGTTAATGTCCCTTGTTCATGACATTCTTGGCAGAGGAAATATAGTTTGTGTTCCTACATTGTCAACTCCCTTAATTACCTTACGCATGAATTAGACGGTTCATTCATCTTTTATATTCAGATAAGTTTAAATAGAATGTGCTAATTATATTGTACCTGTAAGCACAATATTAATCCAGTGAATGTGACCTGCATCCACTCCAATGCCAATACAGTTTACATTGTTCTCCTTAGAAAATTAATTGTATACCCCTGTCCAGCTTTGAATGCAATGGTCAAGATAGGTTTAATTAATTTTGCATTCTACACCTCACCCCCAAGACTAACATTCAATTAGCGTTTAAAATTATGTTTTGGATCTGACTATTAGCTTATAAAGATCCACAAATCTTCATGCTCACCTACAGCTTCTCACTGTTTCAGAAATATAACATATTCCATATTTCTTTACCTAAATATTCCTCTGCTAAGTCAGATTTGGATGACTGGATATTTATTATACTATTTTCTTGACGCCTCAATATTTCATAAAATACCAATGAAGCAGATGCTTGGTACATACCATTTGTCATGGCCGTGGGTTGTATTCAAGAAGGAACTGCAGATGCTGGAGAATCGAAGGTAGACAAAATTGCTGGAGAAACTCAGTGGATGCGGCAGCATCTATGGAACGAAGGAAATAGGCAATGTTTCGGGCCGAAACCCTTCTTCAGACGCGAAACCCTTCTTCAGAACCTTGGGTTGTATGTTGCTGCATGGACTGCTGGCATATTTGGCATACCATCTCTAAACTAAACTTAAACATATCCCCCTCTCATAATTTTGTAAACCTCAACCAGATTCACCCACGCCTTCTTATCTCTGAGAAAAATTAACTCAGCCTACCTAGTCTCACCTCATATCTGAAATGATAAACTAATCTAAACTACAGTAATGTGCTGAAGTAACACAGCGGGACAGGCAGCATCTCTGGACAGAAGGAATGGGTGACGTTTCGCGTCGAGACCCTTCTTCAGACTGAGCGGGATGCTGCCTGTCCTGCTGAGTTACTCCAGCATTTTGTGTCTATCTTCGATGGAAACCAGCATCTGCAGTTCATTCTCGTTGCTTACTAATGTTGACACTAGTAAGTGAGCTATGCTGGTGATAGCGTAAAAGAATATTGGTAGAGCTCTTTGGTTTAGAGAAGCTGGCAGAGAGAACCAATTTAGATTCAATCAGGAACGATTCTTGTGAAATTCATTCCCCTCTCTCTCTCTCTCTCTCTGAGCTTCTATATGGAGACAACTGGAGGAGGAATCATACTGAAGATCTGATTGCATTTGGTGTTGAGATCCTAACCACATTGCCAAAATCACCATCATGATCTATGAATGTGAGAAAATATACTAGCAGTACTAAACGCAGTGGAAAAATGCAGAAAACAGTGGTAGAATACAGAGCACCAAATATGCAGTGGAAATTTACACAAATTCAACTTATTCAGGGCCGTATCTGAACTATCAGCAGGGAGTCGTTTGTTTCTCAGCACATGGCCTTTGGGTGTAGCCTGCTATCATTGCAATAACAAGATGCAGCTTGTAACTCCCTCCTTGTGATTGAGGCAGTGCAGCGTAGGTTCACAAGATTGATCCCTGGGATGACGGGACTGTCATATGAGGAAAGATTGAAAAGACTAGGCTTGTATTCACTGGAGTTTAGAAGGATGAGGGGGATCTTATAGAAACATATAAAATTATAAAAGAACTGGACAAGCTAGATGCAGGAAAAATTGTTCCCAATGGCGAGTCGAGAACCAGGAGCCACAATCTTAGAATAAAGAGGAAGTCATTTAAGACTGAGGTGTGAACAAAACTTTTTCACCCAGAGAGTTGTGAATTTGTGGAATTCCCTGCCTCAGAGGGCAGTGGAGGCCAAGTCACTGGATGGATTTAAGAGAGAGTTAGATGGAGCTCTAGGGGCTGGTGGAATCATGGGATATGGGGAGAAGGCAGGCACGGGTTATTGATTGGGGACGATCAGCCATGATCACAATGAATGGCGGTGCTGGCTCAAAGGGCCGAATGGCCTCCTCCTGCACCTATTTTCTATGTTTCTATGTAACTGCAGCGGATTAGGGCAAAAACATTTCACGTTAGTACGTGATATTCCTGGATAATGATGAGACAACTGAAGGGGGGGGGGCGAATTGTGAACATTTATATGCTTGGATTTTGTATTAAATATCACTTACTCTGGGTAACACTTTGGACTCCTTGGGAGTTAGAGGCTGTGGACCAGAGTGAGTCCCCTGGGGTGAGAATTGAATAAACTTGTTGGGTCAAGACCGATGTATTCGTTTTGGTATATTTACTAAACCAGATCGAGGGTAAAAGAATCCAGTTTGTCAAATGCTCCAGGTTCTATTCTTCATAAGTTCATATGTTGTTCACATGTGATAGGAACAGAATTAGGCCATTCAGCCCATCGTCTTCCCCGCCATTCAATAAATGGCTGATCTATCCCTTCCTCTCAACCCCATTCTCCTGCCTTGTCCCCATAACCCCAGCCACATTGTGAAACACACAGCAGACGGACAATGAAGTGTACAGCTTCTAAAATATTTTGTTTATCCAGTAATACTTTGCAGGGAGTGACTTTATGATAACCACCTATACCTTAGCTATGCAGTTATTCTATTTTGTTGAATGTAATCTCGAATGTGCAATATTTAAAGAGCGGGTTTAGTAACAATGGATGAATAATGTGTGATTGACGAGGTGAAGCTAACACAAAGAACTTGAGAAGTGGCCAGAGTCAATGGGAACTGACTCCCTGATGACGTGATGTGTTTCGCTAGGCTTGCCCGTTAGTTAATCTAGACCAAGTAAACTGGCCAAGGCGCCAACACAGCCCAGAGACAACTGGGCTTACTTAAGTCAGGAGCTACAGAGCAACTTTCTCCGACACAAGGCAGACGAGGTCGAGAGATCTGAGGACATTAACAATGGTCACAGTTGCAGATTCCCTTAAATTATTCCTCATTGTTAACTGCTACACGGGAGAAATACCAGGTATGTTCCTTACTGAGCTCCACAAATGCTTATTTGAACTGCCTAAATATCTTGCCCAAAAGTTTACTTCCCCATTCATTCACCAAATGTTAAATATATTATCAAATTGGAATCATATTCAATAATACTATATCTCTCTTCAGACAATTACTATGCTTTGCTTTCAAAATGTTGTAGAAACTGTCTTTGCTTTACAGACACTTGTACAAAGTTAGAAGATTATTGATAAGTTAAAAAGGCACGAATATAAATATAATTTAAAGATGTAAAGACTGCTTCATGCATTAATTATTACTAATTGGAGTGCACTCACACTTAAATAGTTATATCATGCTATTAATGTCACTAAATGTAATGACAGGGTAGTATGTAAAATCATTATGTGCTGACTGCACTTTCGAACAACTGAACAAGGCTGTACCTCATTTTTCGCTTGGGCAGCTTACGAGCCACCGGTACCAATATTGATTTCTCTAACTTCAAGTAACCCGTGCAACCCTCTCTCTCCGTCCCTCCCCACCCAAGTTGTTGTACTAGCTTCAAAATCGTCTTGTTCAGTCTCATTGTATGTAACTCATCTAGGCCACAGCTACCAATGGCCTGTCTCCTTTATCATCGTTACTTATTTGCATTTCCTATCCTGCTGAGTTATTCCAGCATTTTGTGTCTACCTTCTTTCATTCACATGTTCTATATCTCTCTGTATCACCATCTGTATCTCTTGTTTCCCTTTCCCCTGACTCTCAGTCTGAAGAAGGGTCTCGACTCGAAACGTCACCTATTCCTTTCCTAGTGGGTGCCCCGGCTTCCTCCCACATCCCAAGGTTTATGGGTTAATTGGCCTCTGTAAATTGCCTCTAGTGTGTAGAGAGGAACTGCAGATGCTGGTTTAAACCGAAGATAGACACAAAAAGCTGAAGTAACTCAACGGGTCAGGTAGCATCTCTGGAGAAAAAGGATAGGTGGCTTTTCAGATTGGAACCCTTCTTCAGACTAAATTACAAATAATTTAGATTAATTTTAGTGGTACTTGGCCCACCTTTCAAAATAACAACGTATTTTTCTCATTTTCTGTGAGGTGTCCGTGGATTTATCAAAATACTACATCTACCTGCGACTGTAAAAATCAAAGAAGATACTCCTGCAGGAACTACTATCTTTAACTTTTCTGTGAATTCAACAATCGATGGGGTAGGACTGACTGCTAAAATAGCCAATAGCAATCCAGTCGACAACTTCTTTGCTGTTTCCGTGGTGGTTGGTCTGCGCTTGGCGGTAAGAACGTTTTTTAAAAAAAGCACCTTTACAAAAGTAAATAGCACATATTAAGTTTAGGGACACAGTACAGAAACGGGCCGTTTGGCCCACCGAGTCCGTGCTAACCAGCGATTCCCACACACTTATGCCATCCTACACACACACACAAGGGACAATTTACAATTTTACCGAAGCCAATTAATGTACAAACCTTGTACGTCTTGGAGTGTGGGAGGAAACCGGAGCACCCGGGGAAACCCCATGCAGGTGATGGGGAGAAGGTACAAACTCCGTACAGACAGCACCCATAGTCAGGATCAAATCCGGGTCTCTGGCGCTGTAAGGCAGCAATTCTACCGCTGTGCCACCGTGTCACCCATGTGTATTGATAGTGAGGTGTAAAACAAGTTTAAAAAAATAATCTTCCTGAAACTGTAGTGCTTCCCCGAATAAAATGGCTGGCTAGTTCTTGAGCCATTGTTTGTTACTATGGAGCAAGGGAAGTGAGTACAATTTGTCCAGTGCTCAGGCATTGAGAAGGAGCAACTATCAGACTGTGGGCAAAACGCCAGCAAATGGTGTTTAATCGTGACAAGTGCTCGGTTATATATGAGGGTGATTTTACACTGTTTACCTGCACTTGACATTAAGTAGAACTGAGAGCAAAACGATTTGGAAGGAACTCAATCCCTCTCCCTGACAACTATCAGGCCGTGATCTTCACCAGTCACAACACTGGTTACGGTGTTCATTCCAAAGGTGACGTTCAGCCCACATAGTCATGCTATACTAAGAAACCCTACTCCACCTCCTTAATATTGACTTCCTCTCCTCAGCACGTCTGCTGTTGACATCCTATCAATGGTACAATGGTACTTTATTTGTCAGATGTACTGAGGTGCAATAAAATTCATTTTTGTATGCAGTTCACTACAAGAATCACTCTACAGCTATCTTACCTTGAGACTCGGCGATCGTTTTGCACTGCAGGCCAGCACCCTCATTTTACCCTCTATGAACGTGAGGTTATTCAAAACACTGCTACCCATGTCCCAGCTTGCATCCAGTCAGATTCACCAGTTACTGGTTGCGGACTATTAGTTTACTTTCGACTTTTGAAATACAGTACGGAAACAGGCCCTTCGGCCCACCGAGTCCGCGCTAACCAGCAATCCCCGTACACAAACACTATCCCTCACACTCATCAGGTCATAAGTGATAGGAGCAGAATTAGGCCATTCAGCCCATTCAATCATGGCTGATCTATCTCTCCCTCCTAACCCCATTCTCCTGTCTTCCCCCTATAACCCCTGACACTCGTGCTAATCAAGAATCTATCTATCTCTGTCTTAAAAATATCTAATAAGTTGGTCTCCACAGCCTTCTAGGAATAGGTGACATTTCGGGTCGAAATCCTTCTTCAGACTGAGTCAGGGAGAGGGAAACTAGAGGTATGAAAAGTTTGAAAACTTTTCTCATGAAAAGTATGATTTGTTGGTGTCAAGTTGGGAAAAGGGGAAGTACAACGGGATCTGGGGGTCCTTGTACATCAGTCTATGAAAGTAAGCATGCAGGTACAGCAGGCAGTGAAGAAAGCGAATGGCATGTTGGCCTTTATAACAAGAGGAATCGAATATAGGAGCAAAGAGGTCCTTCTGCAGTTGTACAGGGCCCGAGTGAGACCACTCCTGGAGTATTGCGTGCAGTTTTGGTCCCCTAATTTGAGGAAGGACATTCATGCTATTGAGGGAGTGCAGCGTAGGTTTACAAGGTTAATTCCCGAGATGGCAGGACTGTCATATGCTGAGAGAATGGAGCAGCTGGGCTTGTACACTCTGGAGTTTAGAAGGATGAGAGGAGTTCTCATTGAAACATATCAGATTGTTAAGGGCTTGGACACACTAGAGGCAGGAAACATGTTCCCGATGTTGGGGTAGTCTAGAACCAGGGGCCACAGTTTAAGAATAAGGAGTAAGCCATTTAGAACGGAGACGAGGAAACACTTTTTCTCAGAGAGTGGTGAGTCTGTGGAATTCTCTGCCTCAGAGGGCGGTGGAGGCAGGTTCTCTGAATGCTTTCAAGAGAGAGCTGTATAGGGCTCTTAAAAATAACGGAGTCAGGGGATATGGGGAGAAGGCAGGAACGTGGTACTGACTGTGGATGATCAGCCATGATCACATTGAATGGCGGTGCGGGCTCGAAGGGCCAAATGGCCTACTCCTGCACCTATTGTCTATTGTATATTGTTCTGAACCCTTTCATACCTCTCGTTTCTATCTCCCCTGACTCTCAGTCTGAAGAAGGGGTTCGACCTGAAACATCACCTATTCCTTTTTCTCCAGAGATGTCGCCTGACCCATTGAGTTATTCCAACTTTTTGTGTCTCTCTTCCCTGTAAACTATAATTGTGACCGAGGTTCTGGCCGTTTACCTTCCGAGCTTTCTCTGTCACTCAGTGCCACATTGTGTTTCCCAAAGGCCTGCTGACTCCTTTGGAATGTTTTGCCATATTAAAAGCTCAATGCAAATGCAAATCGACATTATTATGAATAATTCAGTAAGATTTCAGCGCCATAACTGAGAAGTCACTGACAAATACGTTTTTTATTTGGTTGTATTAAGAAAAATCATTATAAAGGTTTGATATTTAAAACATGGGTCTGAATTTTCCAGATAAATTCAGAAGTTGTGCAGTTTACCGCCAGTATTTCAATGTCCGTAAGAGATAGGAGCAGAATTCATCGAGCCCATTGAGTCTGCTCCGCCATGGCTGATCTATTTCTCCCTCTCAACCCCATGCTCCTGCCTTCTTCCCATAACCTTTGACACCCTTACTAAACTAGAACCTGTCAATCTCCGCCTTAAAATGATCTATTGACTTGACCTCCACTGCTGTCTGTAGCAATGAAATTCCACAGATTCACCAGCCTCTGACTAAAGAAATTCCTCCTCATCTCCATTCTAAATGTATGTCCTTTTATTCTGAGGCTGTGTTCTCTGGTCCTAGACTCTCCCACTACTGGAAATATCCTCTCCACACCCACTCAATCCAGGCCTTTCATTATTTCAATTATTCAACACCAGAAAAACCAAGGAACTGATTGTGGACTTCGGAAGGGGTAGGATGGGGACCTACAGTCCCGTTTATATCAACGGGTCGATGGTGGAAAGGGATAAGAACTTCAAATTCCTGGGCGTGCATATTTCCGAAGATCTCTCCTGGTCCCAGAACACTGATGCAATCATAAAGAAAGCACATCAGTGCCTCTACTTCCTGAGAAGATTAAGGAGAGTCGGTATGTCAAGGAGGACTCTCTCGAACCTCTAAAGGTGCACAGTAGAGAGCATGCTGACCGGTTGCATCGTGGCTTGGTACGGCAACCTGACCATCCAGGAGCGGAAAAGGCTGCAAAAAGTTGTAAACACTGCCCAGTCCATCATTGGCTCTGACCTCCCTACCATCGTGGGGATCTATTGCAGTCACTGCCTCAAAATCGCTGCCAGCATCATCAAGGACCCACACCATCCTGACCACTCACTCATCTCTCCGCTGCCATCAGGTAGAGGGTACAGGAGCCTGAAATCTGCAACATCCAGGTTCAGGAATAGCCACTTCCCCACAGCCATCAGGCTATTAAACTCAACTTCAAACAAACTCTGAACTATAACAGCCTATTGCACTTTATCTGTTTATTTATGTGTGTGTATATATATACCTGTATATATATATTCTATGGTATATGGACACACTGATCTGATCTGTATTTATGCCTACAATATTCTGTTGTGCTGCAGCAAGCAAGAATTTCATTGTCCTATCGGGGACACATGACAATAAACTCTCTTGACTCTTGACTTGACTCTTTGTTAGGTTTAAATGCGATCCCCCTCATCCTTCTATAAACTCCAGCGAGTCGAGACCCAGAACCTCCAAACACCCCTCAAATGTTAACCCAATTCTCCAAAGGACCATTCTCCTTTCCTCACACCTAACAGGAAATCCCACTGGGAAATTATCTCACCGAATAATTTGTTCATAAGTTATAGGAGCAGAATTAGGCCATTCGGCCCATTATTTCAACAGTGTAGTGTAGGGGAAAGAAAAGTTTGAAGTAATTTTCCTTTCCATAAATTAATTGATAAATATTTAGTAGCTTTAGGGATTCTAATGTTTAAATATTTTTGAAATGTTTCAAAATAATAAGCTTAATTCTAATTATTTATTATAATATTTGTATAATATTACTCTAAAAAAATAAATTAAATATGCCCAAATCTGCTGTCAAAATCATTAAACAGCTTGAATATTTGTGAATGCTGTTATAACGAATATTATCTTATATTAAATTAGTAAAATGGATGATTTTATAATAAACCAATACTTTTTATAATTTAATGTTAGACCTTGCAGGCATTCACAAACATTCAGGCTGCTAAACAGAGGCACTAGATAATGGAATCTTGAGCAAGACACAAAGGGCTGGAGTAACTCTGCGGGGCAGGCAGCATCTGTGGAGGCAATGGACAGGTGACTTTCCAGGTCGACACCCTTTTTCTTCAAAGGGACCCTGAACCTCAAAAAGCATGCCATCGCTTGTACATCCTCAGGAGAGGGAAGACATTTGGTTGGTCTTCAACGGCTTTTGCAAACTTCTACATGTGCACCAATGAAAGCAGACCGTCGGGTTGTATCACTGCTTGGTTTGGGAAAAGCCGCATGACATTTGGGAAAAGCCCAAGACCGCGAGAAATTGTAGAAAATTGAGGATGTAATCCAGTCCATCACACCGACCAGAACCCCATATTAACTCCATCTACGCTTCACGCTGCCTCAGGAAAGCAGCCAACATAATCAAGACCTTACCCACCCCAGTCAATTCTTCTTCTCCCTGCCCCCTGTTCCCATCGGGCAGAAGATACAGGAGCTTGAAAGAATGCACCACCAGGCTCGAGAACAGCTGCATCCCCTCTGTTGTCTGATTTCTGAATGGTCCTTCCATAATCCAGGATATAGTGCCGATTCTCCAACCTACCCCATAGGAATTTTCTCTGGAACTTGCACTACAATGCTGAGAAACTATATTTTGCACTCTGTATCTCTCTCTTTGCTCTACCTTTTGTACTTCTGTTTAGCTTGATTATGTTCATGTCTAGCATTATCTGATTTGATTGGAAAGCATGCAAACAAAAGCTTTACACTGTACCTCAGTACACGTGACAATGAGAAACCTAATCATACATGAAAACGGTGAAGTCAGACTGAAGAAGGGTCTTGACCCAAAATGTCATCTATTCATGTTCTCCAGAGATGCTGCCTGACTTGTTGAGTTACTCCAGCACTGTGTATTAACCAGCATCTGCAGGTCTTTGTTTCTGCATACCTGTATTTCTCAGGGTTGTGAATTTGTGGAATTCATTGCCACAGATGGCTGTGGAGGCCAAGTTAATGGATATTTTTACAGTGGAGATTGAGTGATTCTTGATTAGTTAGGTTGTCAGGGGTTATGGGGAGAAGGCTTGAGAATGGGTTTGAGAGGGAAAGATAGATCATCCATGATTGAATGGTGAAGTAGACTTGATGTCCTAATTCTGCTCCTAGAACCTATGAACATGGAAAATGGCCTTGAAATAATAGATGAACGACATTCACAGGGTAAACTCTGTAAAAGTTCATTTAATGCCACTCACTCTGAATGAGTTACACGTGATGGGAAAAAATACCTTGCCTCTTTTTTCAGGTGACAGTCGTACAAGACCCAGGATTGGACTATGAAACTCAATCTAATTACGTCTTATTGATCTACGTTGAAGATGACAAGGGCAACACAGACTTTCAAACACTTACAGTTTTACTGGATGATGTCAATGAGCCCCCAAGATTCCTTGATAATCTGGCAAACGGAGGTAGGTTGAACAAAGTGCGTAAAGAGCGTATCGCGAGTTCACAGGTGGCATCAAAGTTTCACCCGCTTTAACAAGCACGTTTTTAGAATGCAGCATGAAAGATCTAAGGGAATATTTTGAGTTGCAAAAATTGAACAGGATGCATTTATATAGCACCTTAAACTAACCCCAGGACATCCCAAAGTGTTTCAGAGCTGAAGAGGTTATGCCAGTGCTGTAATGTTGGAAAATGTGGTGGCCAATTTGCATGTGACCAACTCCGCATACCAGCGATCAGCGCTGTGATAAATATTGACCAGGGCCCCCAGAGGAACTTTCACTACCATTTTGGATAGCTGACTAGTTAGTAAGTAAGTAAGTAAGTAAGTAAGTAAGTAAGTAAGTAAGTAAGTAAGTAAGTAAGTAAGTAAGTAAGTAAGTAAGTAAGTAAGTTTATTGGCCAAGTATTCACATACAAGGAATTTGCCTTGGTGCTCCGCCCACAAGTAACAACATGACAAACAGTGACAGTTACGAATGACTCAGAAAACACTAAACATTAATAATAATAAAACATTAATGATAAAAACACCATTGATCAAGCATGTGAACCAACAAAATACCAGATCAAAGGGAGACTACAGATTTTTGGCTGTTGAATAGAGCAACTACTCGTGGATAAAAACTGTTTTCATGTCTGGCTGTGGCAGCTTTGACAGTCCGGAGTCGCCTTCCAGAGGGAAGTGATTCAAAGAGTTTGTGGCCAGGGTGAAAAGAGTCAGAGATCTGCACTTCCTTCCTACAGAAAGACCCCAATTGAACCTTGCCTTACCCCTTTATGCTGGCCGTCTCCCCTCTACCCTGCGAGTCCTGAATCAGGGTCCTGACCCGTAACATCCACTATCCCCCTAGATACCGCATGACCCGCTGAATTCCTCCAGCTGCCGTGTGCAATCAGTCGGTGGAAAGCATCCTGCAAGGATTCTGGCTTCACATTGAAGAATTTACTTGTATGCGTGTTTTGTTGGAGTTACAACTTAAATTCAATGGAACAGGACTTGCAGAGGCCAATGTTTGTTTGTACCACACTTTATTTCCAAGGTATCTCACTCTCCTCCCCAGTTCTAATCTGGTTTTCCATCTAAATTGGTTCCTATGCTGGTCTTTCAATTGTGCAGGCAATCAGTGGATATTTTTAAGGCAGAGATGGACAAGTTCTTGATTAGAACAGGTGGCAAGGGTTATGGGGAGAACGCAGGAAAATGGGATTAGGAGGCTGTGATCAGCCATGATTGAATGGCGGAGTAGACTCGAAGGGCCGAATGGCCTAATTCTACTCCTATAACTTGTGAATTTGTGAACATGTTTGACAGATGTGAAGATTTGTTTAGTTTAGTTAATTATTGTCACATGTACGAAGGTACAGTGAAAACCTTTTGCGTGCTATCCAGTCAAAGAAAAGACTATACATACACAATTAAGCCGTCCGTCGTGTATGGATAAATAATAACGGGTATAATATTTCAAAGGTTCAAAGGTATTTTATTGTCACGTGTACCATTTAAGGTACAGTGAAACTCGATTTACCATACAGTCATACCAGAAAAAAGCAACAAGACACACAACTACATAAAAGTTAACATAAACATCCACCACAGCGGATTCCCCACATTCCTCACTGTGATGGAAGGCAATAAAGTCTAATCTTCTTCAGTCTTTAGTGCAAGACATAACAATGAAGTCTGATTAAAAATAGGTCAAAGGTTTCCAATGGGGGAGATGAGAGATCAGGACCACACTCTGGTAGATGAGAATCTGTTTCTGTTGCCTGATAACAGCTGGGATGAAACTGCCCCTGAATCTGGAGGTGAGCGTTTTCAAACTTCTGTCCCTCCTGCCTGATGGGAGAGGGGAGAAGAGGGAGAGCAACGATACAACCGACAATGACATCTAAGTAACAGCTATTGACTGCCCTCTTGCAACATTACATCCACCCTGCCAACATGCATGACTTGCACAAAATATTTCTGATAACAGAGATATCTGAGAACAGATTTTAATAGGTTCATGAAGGAAAATATTCATCCCATCTGGAGCACACCTCTATTCAACCTGCGTTCCAGAGGCGATTACCAGGAACGGCAATACGCAAGTCACTGTGTTCCTGACTTTGATGCTTGCTAAAAATAGCGTTGAAATCAGGAATGCAACGGAGCTCAAATGCCAACAGATGTGACCTTCTGCGGGACTCAGTTCTGATTCCAGGGGGTAACTTAAATGTTCTGAGAAAAAGTCTTTGAATCGATCTGAACTGAAAATGGCAGATAAATGTTTTTTTTAAAATATCAAGTGTTTTTGAAATGTTTTAGTTAATATAGTCATGGTCACTTTAATTTAATTAATATTAATGTTTATAATTAATCTATATTAATTTAAGAAGTTTCAAATAATAGTCATTTAAAAAAAAAAGCTTAAATGGCTTATAGGTCAGTACTTGCTCAGTGGTATGAATATTGATTTCTCTAACCAAGTAACCCCGGCATTCCCTCTCTCTCTATCCCTCCCCCACCCAAGTTGCACCAGCTTCTCCTTTTCACCCAACAAACATCTAACAATGGCCTGCTTCCTTTATCATCGTTACTTTTTTTGCATATCTTTCATTCATTGTTCTTTATCTCTCCACATCATCTTCTATGTTTCCCTTTCTCGTGAATTCAGTCTGAAGAAGGGTCTCGACCCAAAACGTCACCCATTCCTTTTCTCCAGAGATGCTGCCTGTCCCGCTGAGTTATGGGCCTGTCCCACTTTCACGACCTAATTCACGACCTGTCGAGTTTGCCCTTGACTCATACTCGCAGCATGGTCGTCATGAGATGGTAGGAGGTCGTAGGTAGGTCGCAGCAGGCCTTGATGCTAGTCGTAGGTACTCGTGGCATCAAGTAGGTCGGGGCGTTTTTCTAGCCTGATGAAAAATGTCCACGAGTAAAAAAGGTTGTGAATTAGGCCTTCTCCCCATAACCCTTTACTCCAGCTTTTTGTGTCTAGCCACAGTAGTGAAGCTTGGAGCTGAATTTACCCCTGTGGCCCAGCAAAAAGTTACATCAGCGGTTGAGGCCCCTTAGGGAGTGCTGGGGAAAGCAAGACGCAGGTGAATCAAGCGCTACCTGGCCTGAAGGCAAATCAGCACGTTCATTTAACCTGTGTTACCTTGCAGTCGTATACGTTGACTTCCTGGAGAATTTAGCCGTCGGTGCCTTGATCTATGAAGTTAAAGCGACTGATCCCGACAAAGGTGACGACGTTCTCTCAGTAAGTCCTTTCCGAAATAGGCAGATGCAAATTCCAAATGCAGAAACTTGCTTTCTCTCCCCCTGTCTTTTTATTTTACACAGACTTTGAAGGTGACACGTTGGAATGTAGATTAATTACCAGCACAGAAAGGATCATTTAGGGCAGCAAGGTGGTGCAGCTGTAGCGCTGCTCTCTTACAGTTTCAGAGACCCAGGTTCAATTCTGACTCCAGGTGCTGTCTGCGCGGAATTTGCACATTTACACTGACCACGTAGGTTTCCTCTAGTGCTCTGGTTTCCTCCCACACAGACGTACAGCTTCAGTAAAAATTGTAAATTGTTCAGAGTGTGTAGGATAGTGCTAATGTAATGGGAAGATCGCTGTTCAGCGTGGACTAAGTGGACCGAATGGCCTGTTTCCCCATAGAATCTCTAAAGTCTAAAGCCAGTAAATCTGCCACCATTTTCAGCTCAGAACATTGTAACCCATTGTAACCCTTCCCACTCTCCACACTGCCACATTACTGGGTGGTGAATCTGTGGGATTCTTTGCCACAGAAGGCTGTGGATATATTTAAGGCAGAGATCGATAGATTCTTCATTAGTGCGGGTGTCTGAGTTTATGGGGAGAAGGCAGGAGAATGGGATTAGATGGGAGAGATAGATCAGCCATGATTGAATGGCGGAGTAGACATGATGGGCCGAATGGCCTAATTCTGTTCCTATCACTTATGATCTTATGATTATCAGTGAATTACACTATTTATATGCATGCATAACTTCTACGTGCAGAAACTGGATGGAATAGTTTCCAATCCTTTGCAAACTGAATCCCCATTTCAATGTGCCAAGGCCAGCCACAAAGTGACTCATAGTAACTCATCGGAGTCTAATACAATACAATACAATACAATTTATTGTCATTTGAGCCTCAGTGAGGCTCTAACGAAATTCTGTTTCCACAGCCATACAAACAAAGACAATTCCTAGACATACACACAATTTAGTTCACACAAACATCCATCACAGTGAACCCACTGTGATGGAAGGCAAAGTCTTTTCTCTCCCCTGTTCTCCATGTCTCTCCCGATGTCGAAGCCCCAGGCGGGCGATGATAAGTCCCACGGCCATTTTAGGCCGTGCCGGGCGATTTACGGCCCTGCTCCCGGTCTAAAAGTCTCGAAGTTGGAGCCCCCGGCGGGCGCTGGAATGTCCCACGGCCATGAAGCCGTGCCGGGCGATGTATGACCCCGCTCCAGGTCGTTCCAACCCCGCGACACGGGCTGGAGAAGTCGCGTTGCGGGAGCTCCGGGAAGCGGTCTCTCTCTCCCCCCGGACCCGCGAGCTCCCGATGTCCCAGTCCACCGGACCTGCGGCTGCGTTGCTGGAGCCTCCGAGCCCCAGGAGTCGAGTCACAGCAGCGAGTCACCACCGCTCCCCACGCACCGACGCCGGCCAGCCCCACGATGGTGAGTAATCCGCAGCTCCGCAGTCTCCGCAGTCTCCCGAGCCCCCGGGTCGTTCAGGTTGGAGGCCGCTCCACGGTGCTAGGCCCCAACGACAACGGAGACCCGACAGGGAAAAGGTCGGGTCTCCCAGACAGGGAAGAGATTTTAAACGGTTTCCCCCTGCTCCCCCCCCCCCCCCCCCCCCCCCGCCCCCCACATATACACATTTAAAACCAGTGTTAAAAAACACCAAACACTACATTTAACTAGACAAAAAATTAAAAAAAGACAGACAGGCTGTAGGGGCCGCTGCAACGGGTGAGTCGCGCCGCCAAAGCAGCATGGATCCAGGGCGTGCCCTGTACTGGGTCAAACGGACACACATATTAATTGCACAATGTAGTCCCAGCTTCTGTTTTCCAGAGCTATGGACTTTAGTGGCCTCTCCTCACCCTCCAATTTTATATTTTTGCAAAACTTATGAAATGGCTTGTGTTCAATCCATGAAATAACTGAATGTAAAAAACAAAATGCTGGATTAACTCAACGGGCCAGGCAGCATGACCCACTGGGTTACTCCAGCACTTAGAAACATAGAAACATAGAAAATAGGTGCAGGAGTAGGCCATTCGGCCCTTCGAGCCTGCACCGCCATTCAATATGATCATGGCTGATCATCCAACTCAGTATCCTGTACCTGCCTTCTCTCCATACCCCCTGATCCCTCTAGCCACAAGGGCCACATCTAACTCCCTCTTAAATATAGCCAATGAACTGGCCTCAACTACCTTTGAGGCCACAACTACCTGTGGCAAAGAATTCCACAGATTCACCACTCTCTGTGGAAAAAATGATTTTCTCCTCTCGGTCCTAAAAAACTTCCCGCTTATCCTTAAACTGTGACCCCTAGTTCTGGACTTCCCCAACATCGGGAATAATCTTCCTGCATCTAGCCTGTCCAACCCCTTAAAAATGTTGGAAGTTTCTATAAGATCCCCCCTCAATCTTCCAAATTCTAGCGAGTACACTTTGTGCTTCACCCCTCCCTGTTAACCAGCGTCTGCAGTTCCTTGTGCCTCCATATAAATATATGTTTTGGTTTCGTTTCAGTATTCAGTCAACTCCTCGCTGGTTATCATTAATCCTAGTGGGAAAAATGGGGCAATTCTCGCGGCAAAATCATTTGATTATGAGAAAGATTTGCACAGGTAAACGTTCCTTCTCTTTCCCGTTTTGTGTTTTGCGTTAATTCAGTTGTATTGGACAGGCTAGATGCAGGAAAAATGTTCCCGATGTTGGGGGAGTTCAGAGCCAGGGGTCACAGTTTAAGAATAAGGGGTAGGCCATTTAGGACTAAGATGAGGAAAAAACATTTTCACCCAGAGAGTTGTGAATCTGTGGAATTCTCTGCCACAGAAGGCAGTGGAGGCCAATTCGCTGGATGTATCCAAGAGAGAGTTAGATTTAGCTCTTAGGGCTAACGGAATCAAGGGATATGGGGAGAAAGCAGGAACGGGGTATTGATTTTGGATGAACAGCCATGATCATATTGAATGGTGGTGCTGGCTCGTAGGGTCGAATGGCCTACTCCTGCACCTATTTTCTATGTTTCTACACAGAAATAATCCCAGAATAAATGCCAGATGAACTTCCCAGTCACGTGTAGGGTGGACACCTTGTCTGCCTCTATCCGCTTCTTCCTGCAGAGCTGCCTGGCTGAAACTAGCAGGGCTCTGTAAGACTTTGCTTATCACATCATAGCATTCATATTTCATTATTTCATTGAGGACGACACAGTGGCACAGTGGCCTTACAGCGCCAGAGACCACTGTTCGATCCTGACTATGGGTGCTGTCTGTACGAAGTTTGTACCTTCTCCCTGTGACCGCGTGGGTTGTCTCCGGGTGCTCCTGTTTCCTCCCACACTCCGAAGACGGACAGGTTTATAAGTTAATAAGTGGCTTCAGTAACATCGTAAATTGTCCCTAGTGTGTGGGACAGCGCTAGTGTACAGGTGATTGGGGGTCGGCATGGACTCGGTGGGCCGAAGGGCCTGTTTTCATGCTGTATCTCTAAAGTCTAAAGGCTTCCATAACTAAGCTTTTTGTCATCTTGCCTTCAGTGCTTTATCAAAACCTGTTTGATGACCCACTTGTGAAACTCCAGGGATGCTTTGCTATGTTAGAGGCACAACGTAACTCCAGGTTTGCTGTGTTGTTGACTATCAGCGTTGTTGCTCTGTATTGTTACAGCTTCAGTGTGATCGTGACAGTGAAGGATGTTCTGGGTCATAGCATCACAGGGATTATTGTGGTCAATTTAATTAACGCAAACGACAACTGGCCAGTTTTCAAACAGTGAGTACTCAATTCTTTTTCCTTTAATTTACTGATTGCTAATATTTAACCAAAGCCCATGTCTGAGCAAATAGAGTCATACAGTGTGGAAACAGGCTCTTCTGCCCAACTTGCCCACACCGGTCAACATGTCCCAGCTACACTAGTCCCACCTGCCTGCGTTTGGTCCATATCCCTCTAAACCCGTCCAATCCATGTACCTGTCTAATTGTTTCTTAAACATTGCCATAGTCCCTGCCTCAACTACCTCCTCCGGCAGCTCGTTCCATGCACCCACTGCCCTTTGTGTAAAAATGTTACCCCTCAGGTTCCTATTAAATCTTTCCCCCCTCACCTTAAACCAACGTCTTCAGGTTCTTGATTCCCCTACTCTGGGTAAGAGACTCTGTTATGGGAAAAGAAACTGTGAAACCAAAAGATCAAACGATAAATAATGAAACAAGGTCAGTGTTCACAGTTCATTGTATGTTTAAAAATGAACAATACTAACTAACTCTGAAGGATGAGTTCTACTTAAAACATTCACCTTATTTCTAACGGTGTTATTTAGTGAATGCATCAAATTTTCCCAGTTGCTGTTTTTTATTTTATTTTCCATTATTCAAAAGTGATTATCTTAAGATGTAGGCTGTGCAGGTGTGCTTAGCGTTTAATGCTCATTTATAATCATCCAGAAGCTGTAGTAGCTTATCTTCTTGAATATGTTTTGATATGACCAAGTGGCTGACTATACTGAGGAGAATTAAGTCAGCCACACTGCTGTGACCAACCATGCTTCACCAAAGTCAGACTCGAATCAGTCTTAAAACGTGATTCGACCTGATATGTCACCTGTCCATTCCCTCCACAGATACTGCCTGACCCGCTGTGTTCCTCCAGCACTTTGTGTTTTCCTTCCCGAAAGGATGTTATTGAATCACGTTACATTTTATACCAGCCTGACAACGAGATAGCCGCGTTTCCTTTCCAATAAAAAAAAATACATTTCAGCGACGTGTTTGAAATCATCAGTTTGCCATGATGGGATTTGATCTCCATATCTCATATCGAACCTGGCTTTTATGTTTTGCACATGGAAACACTGCAGATTATGTGTATGAGCTAATGTTTTTATTTTGTGGATAGACACAAGGTGCTGGAGTAACTCAGTGGGTCAGGCAGCATCTCTGGAGAAAAAGAATGGGTGGCGTTTCGGGTCAGGACCCTTCTTCGGATTCCGACCCAAGACATCACCCATCCTTTATGTCCAGAGATGCTGCCTGACCCGCTGAGCACTTTGTGTCTATCTTTGGAATAAACCAGCATTTGAAGTTCCTTTTTATTACATTATACCAGATTAATCTAGATAGGTTTTAGTTTTAGTCTAAATGAGTTACTTTATTATTGTCACGTGGAATTGTAAAGTAGCCAAGACCTTCCTACATACAATATTTTTATTGTGATTTGGATACATCGATACAACGTCAGCTAATAAGTGCATTGGTTTTATGGGCTTGTGTATGCCAGTTGTTCTGTATTTCTGTTGCTCCAGAAATGAAACAAGATTTAATATTTTGGAAGAAATGCAACCAAATTCAGTAATTGGAAAGGTCACTGCCTACGATCTAGATGACGATAAAACATCCAGCCGCTTGATTTATTTTATGAGCTCTCCAAACCAATATTTCACCATTAACTCAGGTACGGAAATGTCCATGCTGCATCTTGCAATTAATCAATGTGAATCACAGAAAATGTAGCACACAAGAGGAATCATTCTGCATCAGTGTCAGAGCAACGCAACCTAAGCTCACCTCCCAGCCCCCCTCTGCATTTCTTTGAGGACGAGAGTTCTAAAGACTTACTTCATAAATTACCAGTGAGATTTGCTATCTTTATATTACATTGAAGAATCTATAATGATGACATCAAAGTGCATCAAATCAGTTTAGAGATACAGTGTGGAAACAGGCCCTTCGGCCCATCGAGTCACCGCTGACCAGCGATCTGCGTTACACAAGTACACACACTAGGGACAATTTACAACTTTTACCAAAGTCAATTAAGCTACAAACGTGTACGTCTTTGGAGTGAGGGAGGAAACCGAGCCACCTGGAGAAACCTATGCGGTCACGGGGAGAGTGTACAAACTTGTACATACAGCACCCCAAGTCAGGATGGAACATGCGTCTATGGTGCTGTAAGGCAGCAACTCTACCACTGTGCCACTCATAGATTAACACATAGATTTTAACAATCCTTTACCATGCAGGTTTTGTGTGACTCAGAAATGGCTGTCAACTTCAAAAGCAAAGTAGCAGAGTATAAGAAAACTTGAATAATTCCTCACTCATTTGGAGGTCATTAATTGACAGAACTGCTTCCAAAGAGGTCACATCATTCCAAGTGCAGCATCAAGACAATAGCTTAGCCCAAAAAATGAATCATGGTCAAAGCGCAACGAATATTCAGCAAAGAAAGAGGCCAATTGCAACACCTTTTCTTTAACAGTGCTGGGTTTATACTCTACAGAACATTTCATTTGTCTCATCTCAATCTTTGAGCGTATCTTTCTATCCTTTTTCATCTGCCTAGTTTCCTATTATTTGAGAACATCACAGCTCTGAGCGGCACGGTGGCGCAGAGGTAGGGTTGCTGCTTTACAGCGCCAGAGACCCAGGTTCGATCCTGACTACGGGTGCTTGTCTGTATGGAGTTTGTACATTCTCCCCGTGACCACGTGGGTTTTTTCCCGAGATCTTCGGTTTCCTCCCACACTCCAAAGACGTACAAGTTTGTAGGTTAATTGGCTTGGTATAAAATGTATAAATGTAAAAATAGGGTTGTGTAAATGTGCGGGGATCGCTGGGCGGTGCGGACCCAGTGGGTCGGAGGGCCTGTTTCCGCTCTGTATTTCTAAACTAAACTAAACCAAATCTCAAGCATTTCCACTGTGACATTTCTAACTACAGTCTGAGCGCACTAGACATTATATTATGCCCCAGGTGGTTTTATTGCAATCTATGACATTTTGCATTAGATTCCCCACATTCATCCTCTCTAATTCATTTCACATTTGAAAGATCACAATCCAATAACGTTTAAATCCTTTCCCTAAAGAGAATACTCCCAACCTGTTTAAACTTAGTTAAATGCTTCGCATTTCAGATTCCATCCTCAGATTGCTTTTCTTAAATTAAGTCCATTCATTCTCTTTATTCACCAAATGAAAGACATTTCTCCCTTTCATTTCCACTTTCTTAAATGGATCGATGCCTCGCTGGAATAAGGTCTCATTGGGAAAAGAAAGTCTTCATTGTCCTTTGAAATTGTGGGATTGGCCCTGGGATGAGGGAGAAGGGAACACACTCCACAAAGAATCCTTTCCCTTTCCTGCTACTGCAATGCTTTATGTTTCTTATTCCTTTTTTCAATGGTCCACTCCCAAAAATAGTTACAATTTATAAAGCAAGATGTTACTTTAAGTGTGGTTTGGTGCTTTTCTATTGCAGTTACAGGTGAGCTGATTGTATCAGCAATAATTGACCGTGATAATGGACCTTTCAGAGATGTTCCAATCCAAGAGTTTGAGGTTGGTGCCAAAGACCATCCTTCCCAAGGGCATGTAGCTTTGATGACCATCATAGTCAACATAAGAGATGTTAACGACAACCAACCCTTCTGTTTCCCACTTACTTACAGGTACCTTGCGCATTCATTCTTCTTAGCTTGAGTTTTAGTTTTCGAGATACAGCGTGGAAACGCACCCTTCAGCCCCCCCAAGTCCACGCAGACCAATGATCACCCAAACACTGCAGATGCTGGTTTACACTGAAGATAGACACAAAATGCTGGAATAACTCACTGGGTCAGGCAACATCTCTGGAGAAAAGGAACAGCATTTTGTGTCTATTACCCGTACACTAGTTCTATCCTGCACTCTCGGGACAATTTTACAGAAGCCAATTAATTTACAAACCTGCACGTCTTTGGGACGAGGGAGGAAGCTGGGGCACCTGGAGAAAACCCACACGGTCACAGGGAGAACGTACAAACTCTGTACAGACAGCAACCCGTAGTCAGGATCAAACTTGGGTGTCGGGCGCAGTAATGCTCCTGTCCCACTTAGGAAACCTGAACGGAAACCTCTGGAGTGGACTTTGCACCCCACTCAAGGTTTCCGTGCGGTTCCCGGAGGTTCCAGGTGGTTGCCGGAGGTTGCAGGTAGTGGAAGCAGGTAGGGAGACTGACAAAAACCTCCGGCAACCTCCGGGAACCATACGGAAACCTTGGAGACTTTGCACCCCACTCAAGGTTTCCGTGCGGTTCCCGGAGGTTCCAGGTGGTTGCCGGAGGTTGCAGGTAGTGGAAGCAGGTAGGGAGACTGACAAAAACCTCCGGCAACCTCCGGGAACCATACGGAAACCTTGGGTGGGGCGCAAAGTCTCCAGAGGTTTCCGTTCAGGTTTCCTGAGTGGGACAGGGGCATTAGGTAGCAACTCTACCAATGCGCCACTGTGCCACTCCTTGTTACTGCAAGCACTGGAAAAGTTCCACAAGATAAAAATCGATTTCATTACATGATAGGAGCTGGTCATTAATAGGGAAGACTTGCTCTGTGTGCTGCGTGTGGAAAACAAGAGTGAATTTTTAGCTGAAGCATCTTTTGCGATAAGCGTCCATCTTTTTTTCCACTGAGGTTATTGAATGGAATGAGCAGATGGAGCAAGGCACAACAGAATTGTGTTGAAAGCCAGTCTGCCAGGCATAGTATGCGTGACACACACACACAAATATTGAAGGCCACACAAGTCAGCCTGTAACTCCCAGCAATGCAGTCACTTTATATATTATTGCTACTGCATTGCTCTGGTCACCTGCAGGCCCACTGTGCATTCCCAATAGTGAAGAGGTAGAATATGACGGAAAGGAAAATGACACACAGTGTATATGGAATGAGGTGCCAGAGGAGGTCGTTGAGGAAGGGACAAAAACAGACATTTAAAAGACATTTGGACAGGTACATGGTTTAGAGGGATATGGGCCAAACGTGGGCAGGTGGGACTGACAGAGATGGGACATGTTGGTCAGCATGGAGCAGAAAGGATTTAAACAGGTGTGCCATATTCCATTCCCAGACTGCATGTGGTACACCTGTATAAACCAATCTGCCCCTTTAAATCTAGGGTAAAGAAAAATTGTAAATGATGAATCTTTCAGTTAAAACAAAAAATGTGGGAAATGCAAAGTAAATCTTCCAGCACTGTGTCTATTTTGGTAAACCAGCATCAGCAGTTTCTTGTGTCTACATTGTGTGTACAGTCTTGTATAATATAATCTTGTACAGTGTAATCGTGCAGAGTCTTTTCGCTGACTGGATAGGACTTGATAACAAGCTTTTCACTGTACCTGTGACAATAATAAACAAAACTAAATATTGGTACAGGTAGTTCCGTCCCCAAGACATCTTTCACCCAAGTTTTCAATTGATTGCTTTAGATTAACCTACCCTTGTGAGCCTGAAATTCATCATGCAATGGGAAATCCCACAGACCTTGTTCACCACACCTCAGTAATTTCTGCCCATAATTCTCTTATTACCGACTGCAGAATATAGTTTCAGTGACAACTATTATATTCCTGAAATAGCTCATCAAAGTGAGCAATACCCAGGTTGAACTTAAATCATGGAAAGTCATAGGGATGGTAGCACTAGTTTAGTTTAGTTTAGTTTTGTTTTGTTTATTGTCACATGTACCGAGGTACAGCGAAAAACCTTTTTGTTGCGTGCTATCTAGGCAACAGAAAAAGTTTAATTTAGTTTATGTGTTTGTCAACACGTAGATAGCTTATTGTTGAATATAAAGTTAGTTATTGTCCAATGGCATAAGTATGTATATGTAGCTTGGCATTGGGTTTGGTTTTCTTGGTTGAACGCCTCTCTTGGTGTTATAAGGGTCTCGACCCGAAACGTTGCCTATTTTCTTCGCTCCATAGATGCTGCCTCACCCGCTGAGTTTCTCCAGCATTTTTGTCTGCCTGGTGTTATAACACGTACTTTGTGTTTTAACCATAATTCAACATAGTTTTGTTTAGTTTCATTTATTGTCACGTGCACTGAGGTACAGTGGAAAGCTTATTTGTTGCGTGTCAGCAGAAAGACTACATGATTACAATCAAGCCACTTTGAACCTTGTTTAGTATTCAGGTACCAGAAACTACTGAAAAGGATACAACAATCGTAACTATATCCTGCAAAGATAATGACGTTGATCTTGCAAACAGGCAGTTCACAACTTCGCTTCAACCTGGTCTTGGGACTGGCGGGAAATTTGCTTTGAATGGGAAGAACAGCACTACGATTGTGGTAAGTGAGTTTCCCTTTACAGTGTGTCCACTGGATAAAAATCAGGTCAACCTCCCTCTCTGGAGGAAACGCGTTTAAATGAAAAACGAATATTCTGGACACAGGAAAAGCACTTCCATTTTTTTGAAGCAATCTTGCAGCTTGTCGGAAGGTTCACAGCTGAAGGCATCTCCCTGTGTGGTGCTGACACGGTCCAGAGGAAAGATCTTTGTCCAAGAGAGTTCACAGGATCAAGGGTGGCTCAGGAATAAGGTCTTCTTCTTTCGTTTGAGGCAGCAGAAGTCTGCAGCAGGGTGATGCCATCCGGTACGACATCCGTAGGTGCCCGCTCTAAAGAGGGCGCATGCTCCGGGTTGGCGACAAGCTGCGGCGCTGCTGCTGTCTCTGTTTGTTGTCGTTCGCCTGACTGAGGTCAGTTGACAGGGATCACCATGGGGAGGTCGACAACATGAGCCCCAGGAATGATAGTGTAGTGGCGGCCTCATAACTCGGGCAACCCAGGTTCCATCCTGACCTCAGCTTGGAGACATCTGAAGAAGGGTTTAGTTCAGTTAAGTTTAGAGATGCAGCACTGAAACAGGCCCTTTGGCCCACCGTCCGCACCTGTCTGCAAATGTCACCTACAAACCTGTATGTCTTTGGAGTGTGGGAGGAATCTGAAGATCTCGGAGAAAACCCATGCAGGTCACAGGGAGAACATATAAACTCCATACAGACAGCAGCCGTAGTCTGGATCCAACTCGGTCCTCTGGCGCTGTAAGGCAGTGGCTCTTCTGCTGCACCACTGTCTCAACACGTAACGTTCTTTTTGCCAAAGATGCTGCCTGACCCACTGAGTTACTCCAGCATATTGTGTTTACCTTCCATATAATTTGGTGTTTAAATTAATCACCATTAACTGCTTCCACTGCCTACCTAAGGACTACAACTCAGTGAAATATTAAGGAAGATGTTAAGTCCTCATTTAGGCCCTCATTTTGGATTCATATATGCACATGAATTTTAGGCACAATTCCGAGCGCACTTTTATTTAATTGTTAAAATATTTCACGGCTCCCCATTACAACCACTGCTCTCCAATCTTGCTTTGGAAGGTTACTGGGGACCTGGACTTTGAAGCTGTTACCAATCTTGAAGATGACAATGTTTACATGATGTTGGTAGTTGTCACAGACATTGCCCCACCTCATTACCAAGGTAAGAGACTAACTCAGGAGATCACAACATTTAAAAAACATTTGGACTAGTACAAAGGTTTGGAGGAATATGGGCCAAATGCAAGCAGATGGAACTAGTGTGGATGGGGCTTGTTGGTCGGTGTGTGGGCAATTTGGGCTAAAGGGCCTGTTTCCACCTTGTATGACTATGATTAGTCTGGGTGTCAGGGGTTCTGGGGAGAAGGCAGGAGAATGGGGTTAGGAGCGAGAGATAGATCAGCCATGATGAATGGCGGAGTAGACTTGATGGGCCGAATGGCCTAATTCTGCTCCTAACACATGACCTTATGACCTATGACTATCAGAACAATTATTCCATTTTAGATTATTTACACGGAGGGTGGTGGGTGGAAGCAGATATGATAGTGACGTTTATGAAACTTTTTGATAGGGCACATTGATATGGAGGGAATGGAAGGGTATGAATCATGTGCAGGGAGATGAGAATAATTTATCTTCTGGGCCAAGGACCTGGTCTTGTGCTGTAGTGTTCTATGTTATATGGTCTATGAATTCAAAAGGCCGGTTTCTTAGACATCTTTAAATATGGGCACTTAACCTCCAAGTTTAGGCAGGATATTCCCTGGTTAGTTTATTGATTTTCAGATACTCTCTGTATATATATTCAATCTCTTCTGCAATCATTCATAATTTTTCATGGAGGTTTATATTTATTTATGCCGAGGGCCTAGAGACATTGGGATCATTCTCAGTAGAAAAGACTGATAGAAGGTTTCATTGAATTGCTTAACATTTTGAGGGGCTTTAATATAAAGAGGGTAAAATGGGTTCAAAGGTTCAGAAAGTTCAAAGGTCTTTTATTGTCACGTGTACCAATTAAGGTATAATAATAAATAATAATAATTTTATTTATAGAGCACTTTAAAAACAATCATAGTTGCAACAAAGTGCTGTACATCACTAATCATTGACAAAAAAGTTAATACACACCAATAATAACAATTAAAAGATGGAGTAAGTAAAGATATTCAAAATATAGAAATATTAAAAACACTAAAAACAGGAGCAAAGTCTTATGCATGGTCAAAAGCCAGGGAGCTATAAATGTGTTTTAACACTGGCTTTGAAGATGGACAGTGAGGGGGCCTGTCTGACGTGCAACGGCAGAGCGTTCCAGAGTGCCGGAGCAGCAACAGAGAAGGCTCTATCCCCTCTGAGCTTCCGCTTAGACCTCGGTACCTCCAGGAGCAGCTGATCAGCTGACCTGAGGGACCGGGCAGGAGCGTATGGGTGGAGCAGCTCAGAGAGGTAAGGCGGGGCGAGCCCATTCAGAGATTTAAAAACAAATAACAGTATAGTGATGTTCAAATCGGTTCTACTGAATGAAGTCGATATAGCCAACATGGGGTACACTATTCCAAAGCGACAACGATTTTGAGTATGATTAGTGCTGAAAAGTCCGCGAAGAAGTTTAATGTTCAATTGCATCTTCACATCGTGCACTGACAAGTCATAGGTTGAATGCAAAATGTTGCTTAAGAAATTTCTAACACAAATGTTCTAAAGATGTGACTTTTCTCACCCAGATACAGTGACCATCTACATCACAGTCACACCAGTAAACGAGTTTCCTCCAACCTTTGGCCAGGCATCGTATACTTTCAACATTTCCGAATTCAGTGGAAGTAAGTAAAAACATAGAGAAACCACGCATAAAAATGTTCAATTCTTCCGATTCTGTCAGGTGAAGGTGCAGGTGAAGATACTAAATGTCTGAGGATAAAAACTGGCATTAGATAAAAGCAGAATAGAAGGACAAACCAAATTTGAGAAAGGAGCACAAAATAGTCCCGACACAAAATGTCACCAATCCATGTTCTCCAGAGATGCTGCCAGACCTGGTGAGTTACTCCAGCACTTTGTGTCCTTTTGTATAAACCGGCATTTGCAGTTCCTTGTTTCCACAAAATAATCTTCCCTAAGCCCCTTGTTATTTTACTGGTGTTAAGACATTTCATTCTTATGCTATGAATGCCATGGCTGGCCGTTATTATCCTGGCCTTGATGTTGGTATAGAGCTGCCTTCTTGGCTGTGAGAGTTTGTTTCTTAGAACTGTGATCCAGCAATGCAGGAGGGTTGACGTTCTGAGCCCAGGTCAAGATGGTGATACTGTAGATAAGTTCAAGTCTAAGAGATGGGTTGCTTTGTGCATTGCCTCTTCTAGATGATGGGCAGGGGCTGGAGAAATAGCAGTGGTAGATCACACCTTGTAGATGATGCACTCTGTAGCTCCACCAGTCAATGTTGAAGGAAGTGAAGATAGACGCGAAGTAGAAACAAAGCATTGTAGATGCTGGTTCGTACCAAAGATAGACACAAAGTGCTGGAGTAACCCAGCGGGTCAGGCAACAGCTCTGGAGAAAAAGGACGGGTGACGTTTCGGGTTGGGATCCTTCTTCACACTGAAAGTATGGGGTGGGAGGGGGGAGGTGAGAGGTGAGAGAAGACCAGGATCAATCAAGGTCAGCGACAAATGACCTCAGGCAGGGCCGTGCCTGGTTGGCTCGGGAAAGTGTGAGGGAGTAAAACAATATGGAGAACTGTGGAACTGGTAAAACAACTAGGAAGGAGTGAGGGGGAGGATGAAAATGATCCTTAATATGCAGAAGCATTCAAAATATTGATAGCAAAAAATATTTCATAAAATACAAATGAACATTTTATATACATTGAACATTTAATGTAAGGTTAAATAATTTAAAATGTAACACATCGGAAATTTTATAACGTCCTATTCAAGTGAACTATTCAAGTCTATTCAGAGGCAAATCCAACTCACTGACCCTTTTCTGAGCTGGTTCCTCAGTGTAAAAGTATTGACATCCACAAGTGCATATTCCACAGCTGTACTCTGTGCAGAGGTCAACAGTAATGAATAGTGAAGGATTCACCAGCAGTAATCTGTCTGCAAGTTTGGGAATTAAATGTCTTGGAAATGCAATGCGTGGAAGGTGTAACTTGGTGCCACTTACCCAGTTGCCTACAAAATTAGAATTAAAGGAAGGTACACAAAAATGCTGGAGAAATTCAGCGGGTGCAGCAGCATCTATGGAGCGAAGGAAATAGTCAACGTTTTGTGCCGAAACCCTTCTTCAGACTGAATTAAAGGACGTTCTTTGAGGAAGGAGATGAGGAGAAATTTCTTTAGTCAGAGGGTGGTGAATCTGTGGAATTCTTTGGCATAGAAGGCTGTGGAGGCCAAGTCAGTGGATATTTTATTTATTTATTTTTTTATTTTTTTATTAGAAGTACAGTAAATTACAGTAATACACATCACATATATCTTATTACATTTGTTGTACCACTTCGTTTTTCGAGCTTTAAAAAAGGTAGAAATAAAAGAAGTAAGGAAAGTGAGCAAGAATCTTGAAGGTGCAGGAAAGTGTTGGGAGAAGAAAGCCTCTTAGGGAAGAAGTTAGAGAAGGAAGTAAAGAAAGGAAATAAGACCCTAGAAAGAAAAGAAAAAAAGGAAAAACAATCGCTCTATTGTAACACAAAACTCCGCAAAAAAGGATATACTAACCGTGTTTTAAAATTTTTTTATTTTGTACTCCCCGTTACCAGATCCTGGTACCATTTATATTTTAAATTACTATTGCACCTTATGCTTGTAATAGTTCCGTAAATGCAGACCACGTCTTTTGGAAGTGGTCTGCTTTGCCTGCTAGGAGGAGTCTCATCTCTTCCAAGTGTAGTGTTTCGAACATGTTTGAAATCCACATTTTTATTGTTGGTATTGGAGCATTTTTCCAAAATTTGAGTATAAGTTTTTTCCTATTATTAGCCCGTAATTAAGTAAGTTCTTTTGAAACACATTTAATTCGGGGTTACCTTCCGATATTCCAAAAATGATCCATTCTGCTTTTGGTACAAGTTTTATTTTAAATAATTTTGTGAAGATTTCAAATATTTCGTTCCAGAATTTTTGAATTTTTATACAAAAAACAAAAGAGTGCGCTATGGTAGCTTCTTGTGACTGACATTTATCACAAATGGGTGAGACATTGGGGAAAAGTTTAGTTATTTTAGTTTTTGAATAATATAGTCTATGTAATGTTTTATATTGAATTAGAGTATGTCGTACGTTGATCGAGCATTTATGCACATATAGTAAGTGTTTATCCCAGCTCTCTTTTGAAATTTTTATAGCTAGTTCTTGTTCACAGTCTCTTCTAATACCATCGGTTGTAGGTATTTCTATATTTAAAATAATGTTGTATAAGTATGATACTAGATTTGCTAATTCAGCCTTTGTCTTCATGGCTTCATCCAATAAGTCTGGGGACATGTTATGATAGTCTTTTGTGTATTTTTTCAGATAGTCACGGATTTGAAGATATTTAAAATATTGATTATTTTTCAAATTATACTTCAGTTGTAATTGTTGAAATGATAATAATTTTCCTAATTCATACAAGTCTCCGAGCGTTTTGATTCCCATTCTTTCCCATTGTGTAAATGATTTATCTATAATTGAGGGTTTAAACGATGGGTTATTGACTATTGGCATTAAAAGAGATAGATTTCTTAATTTTAGATTCTGTTTTATTTGTTTCCAAGTTCTAATTGTGCTATGTATCATTGGATTTTAATTATAATTTTTGTTATTCAGATTCATTGGTGAGAGGAGAGTCGCTCCTGTATTACACGGAGAGCAGTCCTCTCTCTCCATTACAATCCAGTCCACCTGCTGGGCAGAGTTGTCCAGCAGGTGAATCATATTTTTAATATTTACTGCCCAATTATAGTACATAAAGTTAGGGAGCGCTAGACCACCCATCTCTTTTGGTTTACTAAGGTGTGCTCTTTGTATTCTGTGGGATTTATAATCCCATATAAAATTTGTAATGTCTGAGTCTAATTTTTTGAAAAACTTTTTTGGAAGATATATTGGAATTGATTGAAATAAATATAGGATTTGTGGTAAAAAGATCATTTTTATAGCATTTATTCGACCTATTAAAGACATCGGGAGCGTTTTCCAGAATTTGATTAGATTATTTAGTTTCTTAAGTAAGGGGCTATAATTTCTAGTGATGTCAATTCCTAAATATTTAAATTTTTCTGTGGCTATTTTAAAGGGGAATTTCAAGAGATGTGTTGAGTCTTTCGGTTATATCAACATAATTTCACTTTTGTTCCAGTTTATTCTGTATCCTGAGAAAGATCCAAAGTCCTCAATTAGATTTAATATGTTTGGTATACTGATTTGGGGTTTTGTGATATACAGTAATACATCGTCTGCATATAAGGATATTTTGTTATTTGAATATTTTGTATTATAACCGTAAATATCCGGGTGTGTTCTAATTTCTTCAGCTAAAGGTTCAATTACCAGAGCGAATAACAGCGATGATAATGAACATCCTTGTCTATTGCCCCTTGTTAATTGGAATTTCGTAGATAGTATATTATTAGTTAATATTCTAGCCGTGGGTTTGTTATATAATAATTTTATCCATGCAATGAAGTTCTCTCCCATTTGAAATTTTTGCAATACTTTAATCATATAATCCCATTCTACTTGATCAAGCGCTTTTTCTGCGTCCAATGAAATGATAGATAACTCTTGTTCTTGAGGTTTGTGAGAGTGCATTATGTTAAGCAGACGTCTCAGGTTATTAAATGAATGTCTCTTAGGTATAAATCCCGTTTGATCCTCATTTATTAATTTACTAACATATTGACTTAGTCTTCTAGCTAGTGTTTTCGCTAATATTTTTTGATCCGTATTTAACAAAGCAATACGGATATATGAGCCTGGTTCTTCTATATCTTTATCTTTTTTAAGTATTAATGTGATCGTTGATTCTGCTAGTGTTTCAGGTAAGATTAGTTCTTTAAAAGCGTATGTATACATTTTCTGTAGAGGTGGTGTAACTATGTCGTAAAAACATATATAAAATTCATTACTGAATCCGTCTGGTCCTGGTGTTTTTCAATTCTTAAGTGTGTTTATTGTGTCTTCTATTTCCTTAGATGTAATTTGTGCTCCCAGTTCCTCTTGTTCCTTCAATTCTAGTTTTGGAAGGTTACAATTGTCCAAAAATTCTGAAACTTTATTATTGTCTGTTAGCGTTTTCGATGTGTATAAATTCTTGTAAAATTAAACAAATCTTTTATTGATATCATTAGGTAGTGTTAATAATTCCCCTCTATCTGATTTAATCTTTAAAATTGCATGATCTTTTTCCCGTTTTTTCAGTTGGCGTGCCAAAAGTTTATGGGGTTTATCCCCAAATTCGAAATGTTCTTGTTTTGTAATTTGGAATAATCTTATAATCTTCTCTGATAATAATTTATTTAGCTTAAATTTCAGTATTAAAATTTTATTATGTTTATCCATAGTTGGGTCTTTAGCATTATCTATATCTAGTTGTCTGATTTGTTCTTCTAATTGTCTTTGTTTATTCTTATTCTTTTTGTTTTGAAAAGCTTGATACGAGATAATGACTCCTCTAATAAATGCTTTGAAGGATTCCCATAATAAAGTGGGCAATATATCTGGTGTATCGTTGTTTCAAAAAATAGGTCCATTTGTTTTTTTAGATATATACTCCCTTGTGGGTCTTTCAGAATTTGCGAGTTAAACCTCCAGAACGATTTGTTTGTAGACATTCCTTCTAATTTTAAAACTAAAGTTAGCGGGGAGTGATCTGAAATCGTATTGGTGTGATATTTAGGGTTCATAGTATAAGGGATTAGTTTTGTATCAACTAGGAAGTAGTCTATACGTGAGTATGTTTTGTGTACCATTGAATAAAACGAGTATTCCCTTCCAGTCGGATTCGCGATCCTCCAGACGTCTGCTATATTTGTATTTTTTATATATGTATTTAAGAGTTCACTAGTTTTAGATTTCATATTACCTCTTTGTTTTTGCATCGATTTATCTAAGTACGGATCTAAAACACAGTTGAAGTCTCCTCCAATTATAACATTTTGGTAGTTAAATTCTGCGATTGTATTCAGGATTTTATTAAAAAATTGAGGATTATCAAAATTGGGCGCATATATGTTTACCAAAGTGATTTGCGTAGCATGGATCTCTCCTGTAACTATAAGATATCTCCCTTCCTTATCTGATATAATGTTCTTTGATTTGAATGGTATTCCTTTGCGAATAATAATTGCGGTGCCTCTGTATTTCGAAGTATATGAGGAGTGAAATGTTTGGCCTATCCAATTCGCCCTCAATCTCATCTGATCTTGATGTTTAAGGTGCGTTTCTTGTAGAAAAGTAATGTCCGTGTTATATGATTTCAACTGAGCTAGTATTTTGCCCCTTTTAATTGGTTCATTAATACCCCTTATATTCCAGCTACACAGTGTGATTTCTCCCATTTTCTTTTGTTTATCATCTTGCATTTTCTCGGATTTTAATACCCTTATTTATTACGGTGCATCCATACCTCAGGACTCTGGATATTTGGGGGGCGTTTATATTATTAACTTCCTTGGAAGATCCCTTTTGCGATTTTCCTTGAAAAAAAAACACATAGTAGTGACACATTGCGATAAAAAAAAAAATTGAACAAGTAAAATTACAGTGTCTGAAGTATTCCTGTGGGATTCGACATCTATTCGACTTCCGAAGTTGATGTTGTACAATTAGCTCCGCTCCTTTTATTACTCTAAACCTAGGAAGACGGTGCCATTTCAAAATCAATTATATTTCACCCAATTACACTATATATATATATATATATATATATATATATATATATTTCATTCAGACTTATCAGATCTGTGTTCAGCTACCGTGAAATTTATTTATCTAACACTTTCATCAACTTAAGTTATACCTTTAGTAATAGTAAGCTGTTAGCTGTAAAGGTTAACCAGAAACAGGCTCCTGGAATTATGCCAGGTGCCTGAGTCTCCTCCCTTCTCCACACGAACTACATAACACTTAACCTTTCAGTATTATCTACTTTAATTCTAAAATTTGTTATCTCTATATATGCGCTAGTCAGTCTTATTAGCACATTATTACATTTTGCCCATTATATAGTTCAGGTTAGTTTCCATTTATATTTCTATATTAGTATTGTTAATTATTGTTAATTCTCTATATTTTGTAAAGCTGTTTTAAGATCTTAAACCGCCATTTGTCCTTGTAGTGTTTTCCACATTCGGCTCTGCTGTTCATCTCTGCGTTGCTTATCAGTCTTTCCTTCATTTTGAACAAAGAATGCCCTTGAGTTGAATTCCAAAGCATCCAAAGGAGATAAGGTGTCTAGACCAGCGCACATGGAAATGCTCTTCCATTTTAAACTTTTAGAGAATGGTGTTTCTTCCCTTATCTTCAGGTGTTCTCTGTGAAGTAATAAAAGGAAAGAAATTGTCCATATCGTCCCGCTGCCTTGATTAATCTTCTGTTTCTGCCACAATCTCTTGGGCAGATTTATAAGATGCGTCCGAATTAGTGAAAGTTTTCTCTTTTCCCTTGAAAGTAATGCGCATCCTGGCCGGATAAAAAACGCCACATCTGACATCTTTAACTCCATGGAGAATCTGTCTTGTCTGTGAGAATTTTCTTCTCTTTTGCACGATCTCATTGGGATAATCCCGGAGGAGTTTGGTAGAGTCATTTCCAAAGGTCATCTTCACTCCGAATTTGATTTTTTTCATCAGCTCTTCAAGTGCTGAAATGTCCCGAAGTTTGACTATGATCTGTCGTGGGTGGGCTGGATCTGCTTGTGATCTTGGCTTAAATCTAGGTATTCAATGTGCCACTTCAATTTCCGGTTCCACAGGTAAATTGAGTACATGTTTGATTAAGTTGGCAGTGAACTCACGGGCGTTGTTCCCGACTGCCCCTTCTGTTACTCCCAGTATTCGTAAATGTTGGCGTCGTGAGCGAGCTTCGAGATCAAGACATTTATCTGAGACTTTCGCCAGTTGACTCTTGAGGCTGTCTAGTTCTAGCTTCATTCCCTGCATATCTTCAGCCATTTGATCAACAATTGTTTCCATGTCTTTCATTTCAGTTACATGTGAAGAAACAATTACATGCACAGCCTCAAACTTCTTCTTAGATTCTTCTTCCCCTTTATTAATTCTCCCCATTAGCTCTTCATGCACATCCTCAATTTGTTTTTGTATAATGCCAATGCAGTCAATAACTTTTTGATTACCAGCATTGATGTTCGACATATTTTCCATCAATTTAACATTAATATTTTCCATCATTTTTGAGTTTCCAGCCTCAATATCCTTTCTCAGTTCTCTTACCGAGTTCTTTATCTCCTCCATTTCATTTTTCTCCTTAGTAGCCATCTCAGTCTTGGCCCTTGTAGCCATTCCAGAATCCACTTCAAAGGTCTGTTCTTCAGTTTTCTGTGTTTTCAGCAGTTTTGAGATTGTTCTCTGAGGGCTCTGAGCTGGAGAGTTTTTTCATTTAAAATCCTTTATCCTCCGTTTTAAATCACAGCACTTACTGATGACATCATCAGCGCGACGTCCCGGGGCTCCGGTGAGTTTTTGAATTGGTCCCGACCTCCAGACCCGATTTTAACGCGAAAAATCGTGATTTTACAGCAGCTGAGCTAAAAGCTGCGACTGCTAGTCCAGCATGGCACCACCGGAAATGGATATTTTCAAGGCAGAGATAGACAGATTCTTGATTAGTAAGGGTGTCAGAGGTTATGGGGAGAAGGCAGGAGAATGGGGTTAGGAGGGAGCGATAGATCAGCCATGATTGAGTGGCAGAGTAGACTTGATGGGCCGAATGGCCTAATTCTACTCCTATTCCTTAGGACCACATGACTTTATAAAACAGCCAGTAAACCAGGGAGGTAATCTACAAACTAACGTGTGTTCTCCAGAGTTAAAACATTATTTGTAATTTGTTCTCATATTTAACCTCTTCTAAGTCTTGTAGCTCTCCAGCAGTCACTACTATTTTTCAGTGTGTAGGAAGGAACTGCAGATGCTGGTTTAAACTGAAGACAAGCACAAAAAGCTGGAATAACTCAGTGGGACAGGCAGCATCTCTGGAGAAAAGGAATGTGACGTTTCGGGTCGAGACCGTTCTTCAGTTTTTTCAGTTCCGTTCTACACATTTGCGTGTTGTTTCTTTCTGCACTTTTTTCCACCGTTTCTTTCTATACATTTTGTCTGCCGTATACCAGCATCCGCAGTTCCTTTCTACACATTATTTTTCAGTGCTTTTATAATGGAGGAATGGGGGCCTAGAACTATGTATGAATTTCTGAGTGCTATGCCATTTTTATTTTTATATTCCTGTCCATAAATTGTGGAAACACAGTTGTCCTCAGAATTCAAGCATGAAATTCCTGGCATCTTGGATGTACCCGGAGCGATGGCATTAGTTGTGCAAAGCTCTTCTGGAATATTAGTAGGTGACATTGGATCACTCCAGGCAGTCGTACCAGGCCCATGTCATGGATATCACTTTGCTTTGCACTCCTGATTAATGGGTGTCGGGGGAAGGGTGGGGCGGCACTCACATACCTCTCAAGAGAAACGGACTTCATAACTAAAGAATAGCCTGCAATACTTCTCTTCCCACTATTGTACCATTAACTCAATGCCCCGTAGCCTCCTGTTTGGCATTGTGTCAAATGCTACTTTTTAATGTTCCTTTGAAGAGTCAAAAGTCAAGAGTGTTTTATTGTCAAATGTCCCAAAACGGAATAATGAAATTCATTACTTGATCCAGCACAACAGATGTGTAAACACAGTACTCTGCATAAACCCGTAGTAAACAACAAAAAAAATTTGTTTATATATAAATGCTGGAGTAACTCAGCGGAACAGGCAACATTTCAGGAGAGAAGGAATGGGTGACATTTTGGGTCGAGACCCTTCTTCAGACTGAATGGATATATCTACCTATCTACCACATTGTTTTCTCGAAATATACATATAGATAAAAAAGTGGTTGGTAGATGGATAGATGGATAGATGGATAGATAGATAGATAGATAGATAGATAGATAGATAGATAGATAGATAGATAGATAGATAGATAGATAGATAGATAGATAGATAGATAGATAGATAGATAGATAGATAGATAGATAGATAGATAGATAGATAGATAGATAGATTGATTGATTGATCTCCCTTGGGACATTTTATCTTATTATTTGGAAAAAAAATATCTGGAGCAGAGGATGGGTGGGTGTTAACTGATAGATGTATATCAAATTATGAGAGATATAGATATGCTAGACAATCAGAACCTTTTTTCAAGGGTTGAAATATACAAGACCAGAGAGACACAGCTTTAAGGTGAGGGGGGGAAGTTTAAAGGAGATGTGCGGGATAATTTTTTTTACACAGAAAGTGGTGGGTGTCTGGAGTGAGCTACCAGGGATGATGATAGACGCAGATTCAATTCAATTCAATTCAATTCAATTCAACTTTAATGTCATTGCACAAATACTGAGTATGGGTACAACGAAATGCAGTTTTGCGTCAGTCCGTAGTAGTAGTGCACATAGAAATTTAAAAAAAAGAAGATACAGAATAATCAGAAATACAGAATAATTAAACAATGGGGACGGAGGGACCGGAGAAATCTATCGGCGGGACTCCGAGTTCAGCAATGTGATGGTATAATTGTAGAAGCTGTTCCTCATCCTACTGGTACGAGACCTGAGGCTCCTGTACCGCCTCCCTGATGGGAGGAGGGCAAACAGTCCATGGTTGGGGTGGGAGGGGTCTTTAATGATCTTCCCAGCCCGTCTCAGACACCGTTTTCGGTGGAGGGCATCCATGGCAGGGAGCGGGGCACCGATGATGTGCTGCGCGGTTTTCACCACCCGTTGTAGTGCCTTCCTGTCCGCAACAGTGCAACTGCTGTACCATACCGTGAAGCAGGTGGTCAGGATGCTCTCGATGGTACAGCGGTAGAAGTTGGTCAGGATCTGGGGGGACAGGTGGGCTTTCTTGAGCCTCCTCAGGAAGTAAAGGCGCTGCTGTGCCTTTTTGATCAGCTTGGAGGTGTTGAGGGACCAGGACAAATCCTCCGAGATATGTACCCCGAGGAATTTGTAGCTGGAGACGCGCTCCACCTCAGTCCCGTTTATATGTGGGTGGGGTAAGGGGGAAACCGTTTTGGCCGCCTCTTCCATGGAGAGGCGATTTTTTCAGGTCGCCTCCCCCGTGGCCTAACAGCAAGGATCGGCGCGGACTTTCCCGGAGACGCGCCCGGAGCTTCAGCGGCGGGCGCAGCGTGGATTCTCGGCGCGGAGTGGGTGAGACCTCGCTGGAGGGGAGCGTTCCGTTACGCTGGCCCGCGGCAGCCGGCAGCCTGAAGCCGCGGTCTGCAGAACTCCAGCTGGTGCGGCATCTACAGCCCGGGATCCCTCGTGGAGGACCCGGGGGGAAGAAGAAGCTTCCACCGTCGGCCCGCGGCCAACTTCTACCGCGGGTGCAGCATGGACTTACCATCTCCCCTGGAGGGGAGCTTCGACCGCCGGCCCTGCAGACTGCGGTGCTTCCGGCTGCGGCACGGCAGGTACTTTAAAACTTTGACCGCCGGCCTGCGGCCTTCACCAGCCTGAAGCCGCGGTCTCTGGTTGGGAAGAGCCGATCCTGGACTCACCTTGACTTTGACTTTGTCCCTTACCATCTGGACGCCCGCAGCAACGGCTGTGGAGGGTGGTGGTCCCGACCACGGGGGGAAATGGAAAATGGAGGAGGACTGGCCAAGCTCTGTGCCTTCCACCACAGTGATGAATGCTGTGGTGGATGTTTGTGTAAATTTTTTATTGTGGTTGTGTTCTTTATTATTGTATCGCTGCTGGCAACCCAAATACCACCGACCTTGGTTGTGTGGCAATTAAATTATATCAATCAATCAATCAATCAATGGATGGGGGTATGACTGCCTCCTCTGACCTTCCTGAAGTCGACAATAATTTCCTTCGTCTTCTTGGAGTTGAGGACGAGGTTATTGTTGGCACACCAGGTTGTCAGGTGCTGGACCTCCTCTCTGTAGGCTGACTCATCGTTGTCACTGATCAGTCCTACCACCGTGGTGTCGTCAGCAAACTTAATGATGGCGTTGGATCCGTACTTAGTAGTGGCGTTTAAGAGGTTTTTAGACAGACACATGGATATGGATAAAATATGGATATGGATCACGTGCGGGCAGAGGAGATTAATTTAACCTGGCAACATATTCGGCATAGACATTGTGGGGCAAAGGGCCTGTACTATTGTACTATTGTACTATGTGTTGTACTATGTGTTGTACTATGTGTTGTACTATGTGTTGTACTATGTGTTGTACTATGTGTTGTACTATGTGTTGTACTATGTGTTGTACTATTCTATGTTCGATATGTTCCCACAAACATACAATTAAAACAAAACACCTAGTAATAAGTTATCTACTGTTAACAAGTACAGTTAACAGTATTTATCTGGTTAAATACTGGATAGATAAATTATTATCTAGTAACTGACTCTCCCCTTTTCCAGCAGGGACAATAGTTGGACAAGTGTTTGCAGATGACAAAGATTTTCCACGGCTGAAACTCATTTACTCGCTTGTCGGAGGGGGAAGCACACTGGGCTACAATCAGATGTTTTGGATCAATCCAACATCAGGGGATTTGCATCTTGTGGCTCGACCTAACTATGAGGCAACTGCTCAGTATTTGCTGACGGTGCAGGCTGTTGATACAGATCCCAAGGATCAAAAAGCTGCTACAACCACTGTAAGTGCTTTCTGACGCTAAAGGTTAGTCATGTTCATTGGTCACAGGAGCAGAATTAGGCCATTCGGCCCATCGAGTCTGCTCCGCCATTCAATCATGGCTGATCTCTCTTTCCCTCTCAATCCCATTCTCCTACCTTCTCCCCATAACCTTTGACGCCCTTACTAATCAAGAATCTGTCCACCTCCGCTTTAAAAATACCCAATTATTTGTCCTCCACAGGCATCTGTGGCAATTAATTCCACAGGTTCACCACCCTCTGGCTAAAGAAATTCCTCTTCATCTCTTTTGTAAAGGAATGTCATTTTATTCTGCTGTGCCATCTGGTTCTAGACTCTCTCAATAGTGGAAACATCCTCTCCATGTTCACTCTATGAAGGCCTTTCATTGTATGGTGAGTTTCTATAAGATCCACCCCCCCCTCATAGTTCTAAACTCCAGCGAGTATAGGCCCAGTGCCATCAAACACTGTCATATGTTGTCCCAATTATTCCTGACATCATTCTCATACTCTAGATCCTCTAGATTCTCTCCAATGCCAGCACATCCCTCTCGCATTTGGCGGCCAAAACTGCTCACAATACTCCAGAGCCTGAAGAAACATCACTTATTCCTTCTCTCCAGTGATGCTGCCTGATCTGCTGAGTTACTCCAGCTTTTTGTGTGTATCTTCACAATACTCCAAATACTGTATGGTCTAACCAGTGCCTTATAAAGCCTCAGCGTTACATCCCTGCTTTTACATTCCAATCCACTCGAAAATGAATGCTAACATTGCCTCTGCCATCTAAATGTTGAAATGATTATCAAATGGATATTGTACTCAACCACTTTGATTGAACCAGAAGGCTCGAATGTTAAACATGCTTAACAAAATAATTCAGTTTCAAAAATAAATTAAGTTTCTACCCAGTAGACTGAGTTGGCTTCGAAAATTGAAAGGCTAAATAATTCACTTGTTGACACTGACTGACTCGGTGGAGGTAATAATTAAAGAAGTTTAATGTAACAGGGGAATTTGCTTGGCATATTTACAACAGCCATTCTTGACTCGTGGCCAGACAGCTGAAATGGTGCAGGACCAAAATAGGGCACTTAGCTAAAACATCCCCCACAAACTCGACTCCAATTAATCTTGAGAAGAATGACATTGGCAAGTCATTTTTCACCTCTCCCTGATCTTTCCGCATTTTTTAAAAATAAATATAATTTGCCACTTTTCCCTCACTACTGTGCTTTGCTCAATTTTATTTTTGTGGGAGAAAAATATTCCCATACAATAACGGATGCGTTTAAAATATATTTCTTCAGCTTGAAAGCTCTTTGGAACATCGTGACATTGTTCAAGGACTATTAAATGCAAGTCCCTTCATTTTTGCATAATTGCCTGAATAAACTTAATTATATTAAGTTTAGATATAAACTTAATAAAACCTAACTGAAAAACCCCATGCAATAGGTTCACTCAGAGTTACTACACGACTTAGCAAGCTGCACTAGGTCTGTTGTATCAAAAATCACAACACATTATGACCATGTTGACTGCAGCAGTTCAAGACGCTCCATGTCACCCCCATCTCAAGGGCGTTTAGCAACGAGCAATAAATGCCAGACATGCCAGTGATGCAAATATTCTGTAATTGTACAGGTATTTTAAAAAGTCCAAGCCAAGGCACGCCGGCAAGTGACGCCCCACTGTCCGAAATGTTAACATCTCTGTGAAAAAATTCTCAACCAACATTCAAGTTAACTTAATGACAGGAGGGTAAAATTATCCCATTGTGCAAACTGCTACCAGTGTGTCGCAAGGTTTATCAAGAACCAGCGGACACAAGTTTAAGGTGAGAGGGGAAAGATTTAATAGGAAACTGAGGGGTGACTTTTTAAACAGAGAATTTGGAGGGTACATGGAATGAGCTGCCGGAGTTGAGGTAAATATGACAACAACATTTAAAAGACATTTGGACTGGTACATCGATAGGTAAGGTTTAGAGGGATATGGGCCGAACACGGGAGGTGGGACTAGTGTAGATGGGGCATCTTGGTTGGCGTCGGCATGGAAAAGCAGGAAGGAGGCCATTTCCCCCTCCTTCCCCTTCCTGGGTCTTGAGATCCTAGCTGATTGGTGCCTGTCACCCTGCCTGTTTAGTAGCAGAGCCTCTTTCCATTAGTGGAAGGACGAGAGAGAGAGAGAGAGAGAGAGAGGGAGAGAGAGAGAGAGATGTGAAGAGGATTCTGAGCCTCAGTAAACCCAGAAGCCCTTGGAACCCTGGCAATTTCCTTCAATTATCTAAACTTCTGACCACATCCTGCTCAGTGTATAAGGAATGTGAATTACATTGTTGAACTGGGTAATCCACCGAGCTGTCTCAGTAATCAGAGATTGGTGTGTTCTAGGTCACAGTGAATATTCTACCAACCAACGACGAACCGCCCGACTGTCAGCCAAAATATTACTCTCTGGCAATTCTTGGCGACACGCCCGTGGGAACGAACGTTCAAGGCTTCCAGTTATCCTGCACAGACCTTGACTCGCCCCCTCAGTCTTTCCGTTACTTCATAACTTCAGGTACATCAACAAACAGCCTGATGTTGATCCTGTTTCATTGCCATGATTTGGACACCCATCTTCACCATGTTGTTTCTTGCTTAAATAAATCCTTGTTATTTTCTTTGAAGTTCGACACAAAATGCTGGAGTAACTCAGCGGGACAGGCAGCATCTCTGGAGAGAAGGAATGGGTGACGGAACGTCACCCATTCCTTCTCTCCAGAGATACTGCCTGTCCCGCTGAGTTACTCCAGCATTTTGTGTCTATCTTCGATTTAAAGCAGCATCTGCATTTCGGGTCGAGACCCTTCGTCAGACTAGTCAGGGGAAAGGGAAACGAGAGATATGGAACAAATGAATGAAAGATATCTTAAAAAGTAACAATGATAAAGGAGACAGGCCATTGTTAGCTGTAGGTAGGTGAGAACACAAGCTGGGTGAGGGAGGGATGGAGGTAGAGGGAATGCAGGGGTTACTTGAAGTTAGAGCAATCAATATTCATACAACTGGGCTGTAAGTTTCCCAAGCGAAATATGAGATGCTGTTCCTCCAATTTGCATTCAGCCTCACTCTGACAATGGAGGAGGCCCAGGACAGAAAGGTCAGGGTGGGAATGGGAAGGGGAACTAAAGTGTTTAGCTACAGGAACGTCACCCGTTCGTTCTCTCCAGAGATGCTGCCTGTCCTGCTGAGTTACTCCAGGATTTTGTGTCTATCCTTGGTTTAAACCAGCATCTGCAGTTTCTTCCTACACTTTCCATATTACAAAGCTACCATTTAAAACAATGTGTTAAATGACCTTGAGATGCACAAACTCCTATAGCAATATCATACAGTAACTATTATTTGACTGTGAATTGCAATGACAAGGTAACTTTTTTTGTACCAGGTAACATCAACAACCAGTTTAGACTATCTCCGAACGTTGGATCCAACATCACCAAGCTAATACTTGCTCTTCCATTTGATTATACACACGGTGTTGATAAAGTCACTGAATATAATCTCGTCGTTCAAATAACTGATGACAACCTTTTTGCTGGAAGTGCAGACCGCAAAGTCGTGCAGACGGGAAGTGTAATGATCAATGTCAGAATTATTATACCGACACCCAGTACTCCAGAAACAACCACCACCGTAAGTCGATCTGAGTGGGCTGAACTAACTTTTGAGTCGCATCATGTTTTGTTGGCTTTAGTTGTGAATCACGTTCCTACTATTTATCCCCTCCCTTACTCGTCATCACCTTCCCCACAGCCACCAATGGACCATTGTGGGCTCCACCTTTCCTTGATCATCGTTGCCGGCTTTGATCTTTCTTTTTACATATCTTTCATTCATTTGTTCTACGTATCTTTTCATATCCCCCGGTTCCCTCTCCCCTGACGCTCAGTCTGAACAAGGATCTTGACCTGAAACGTCACCTCCTATTCCTTTTCTCCGGAGATGCTGCCTGACCCGCTGAGTTACTCCAGGTCTTGTCTATCGTCTGAATTCAAATGCTTCAACTAAGAGCAAGAACTGAGGTCAAGATAAGCCAGTCTTCAAAATTCAGCATATTTTATTACTTGCACCATGCATCTGTTTTAATTATGGTTAAAGTTAATTTTCAAGCACTTACCCCCAAAGATTTGAATCCAACCAGTTGAAGAAAACATCCACTAAGTTTATAAATGTTGTTCATAATTTTATAAGTTATAGGAGCAGAATTAGGCCATTCGGCCCATCAACTCTACTCTGCCATTCAATCATGGCTGATCTATCTCTCCCTCTCAACCCCAATCTCCTGCCTTCTCCCCATGACCCGACACCCGTACTAATCAAGAATCTATCAACCTCCGCCTTAAAAACACCCATTGACTTGGCCTCCGCAGCATTCTGAGGCAATGAATTCCACAGATTCACCACCCTCTGACTAAGGCAATTCCTCCTCATCTCCTTTCTAAAGGTACGTCCTTTTGTTGTGAGGCTATGGTTTCTGGTCCTAGACTCTCCCACGAGTGGAAAAATCCTCTCCACATCCACTCTATCCAGACCTTTCACTATTTGATGTTGTATTTACAAATTAACATACAATGTGTGATCTTTTATTTTATGACTGGAAATGAAAAAGTAAAATACATAGCTGACCGATCCTAACACTCTAAAACCATCTGAAAGTTAAAACCTTCAACATAATAATCGTGTTCATTCTTTCAAATTGATGCAGTCAATGTTACAAGTAAATTATAACTTTCCCTGTTATTAAGATGCTATTTGGGAATCTTTAGTGCTATCCGGTGACCAGCATTTATTTTGGGCAGCACAGTGGCGCAGCTGGTAGAGCCGCTGCCACACAGCGCCGGAGACAAGGGTTCAATCCCGACCTCGGGTGCTGTCTGTGTGGTGCTTGCATGTTCAGCCTGTGGGTTTCCTCCGGGTGCTCTGGTTTCCTCCCATATCCCAAAGATATGTAATTTGGTGGGTAATAGGCCTCTGTGAACCGCCGCTAATGTGTAGCGAGTTGATGAGAAAGTGTGATAACATTGAACTATTGTGAACAGTGGTTGAAGGTCGGTGTGGACTCAGTGGGCCGAAGGGTCTGTTTTCAACCTGTGTTTCTAAACTAATCTACATTCATGTTGGACTTGAAAGATCCAGAAGACTTTGGCAAGTTATTTGAAAGGCCTGGATAGAGTGGATGTGGAGGGGATGTCTCCACTAGTGGGAGAGTCTAGGACCAAGGGTCATAGCCTCAGAATTAAAAGACGTTCCTTGAGGAAGGAGATGAGGAGGAATTTCTTTAGTCAGAGGGTGGTGAATCTGTGGAATTCATTGCCACAGAAGGCTGTGGAGGCCAAGTCAATGGATATTTTAAAGGCAGAGATAGATTCTTGATTAGCATGGGTGTCAGGGATTATGGGGAGAAGGCAGGAGAATGGGGTTAGGAGGGAAAGATAGGTCAGCCATGATTGAATGGCGGAGCAGACGATGGGCCGAATGGCGTAATTCTGCTCCTATCGTGTGAACTCATAAATTTAATAACTTATTTATTTCTGTCATTTAAGTCAAGTCAAGTCAAGTTTATTTGTCACGTACACATACAAGATGTGCAGTGAAATGAAAGTGCCAATGCCTGCGGATTGTGCAAAAACAACAACAGAACAGAATAGAACAGAATCAGTATTTACATATTAGAAAAAAACAGCAATTTTAAAAAGACACAACACAACAGTAAATTAGCCCCTGGTGAGATAAGAGTTTACAGTCCTGATGGCCTGTGGGAAGAAACTCCGTCTCATCCTCTCTGTTTTCACAGCATGACAGCGGAGGCGTTTGCCTGACCGTAGCAGCTGGAACAGTCCGTTGCTGGGGTGGTAGAGGTCCCCCATAATGTTGCTGGCTCTGAATTTTCTAGTTTCTGTTCCATTTGTTCACAGCCAAATATAACCTACATCAGACTATCTCAAAACACCTACGATGCAGATGCTTGGTACATACCGTTTGTCATCACCTTGGGTTGTATCTTGCTGCTTGGACTGCTGACATATTTGGCCTACCATTTGGTTCAGTATGTCCGCTCCTTACCGAAGTCATCAAAGATCATGAAAAAGCCTCTGTAAGTTCCATTTATCATTCTGTTCATTCCAATCACGCAAGTACCTATCAGTGCATTCTTTCATTATTAGTTAAAAAACTTATTATGTGAATGTCATTTATTTATTTAACTTTGGGTTTAACTTCCTCTGGCAGTAACCTGGTTAAACAGTTGCTGAATTATAGCACCACTTATGAAGGCTGAATGCATGGGGAAAAAGAAGCATGCCATTAATTAATTTTAGGAGTTAATTTTAATCTTCTTTTCCCTTCTTGTTCCAGGGTGGATGAACAAGGTGGGTCCTTAAGCGTTTTCAATCTTTTTCAATTTTAATAGAACTAATAGTTTTCTCTCAATACAATGGCGCGATTGACCATATCCTTTGTTCAATGTAGAATCCAAGATGAAGAATCAGCACAGTGTGATTGTGGTAAGTATTTTTTATTTGAAGAGTTTGGCAAGTGGATGGTCAAAAATTGCCGCTTTGAATTTTCTTTTACAGCCATTTTTCTGCGAGGGACTTGCCTACTTTACAATTCCACATGACAATAATAAACCAGACTAAACCAGACTAAAACCAAAGCCTATCTGGATTAAACTGGTATAATGTAATAAAAAGAAACGGCGGATGCTGGTTTATATATCAAAGAAAGACACAAAATGCAAGAGTAACTCAATGGGTCAGGCAGTCTAAAGAGGGGAGACACAAAATGCTGGAGTAACTCAGCGGGACAGGCAGCATCTCTGGAGAGAAGGAATGGGTGACGTTTCGGATCGAGACCCTTCTTCAGACGTCTTGACCTGAAACGTCACCTATCCATTTTCACCAGAGATGCTACCTGATCCGCTGAGTTACTCCAGCAATTTGTATCTATCATTAAAACAGCAGCCAATTTGTGAATGGCAGGGGCCTACAAACAACAATGATAGATACTTTACTTTTTACTATTGTTTGAACTTGTTGAAGAATAGACATTTGGAAAGGCCTACTTTTAAACATGGTTGCTTCATTGCCAGAGTATCTGCCAATGGAGGAATCATGTTACAAATAGAAGGTAGACACAAAATAGAAGATAGTAACTTAGCGGGACAGGCAGCATCTCTGGAGAAAAAGGAATATATGTTGTTTTGGGTCAAGACCCTTCTTTAGACGTGAAACGTCATCTATCCATTAAACCATAATTCTCCAGAGATGCCACCTGATCCGCTGAGTTACTCCAACAATTTGTGTTTATCTTTAAAACAGCAGACAATTTGTGACTGGCAGGTGTCTACGAACTACAATGACTAGATACTTTATTTTTACTATTTTAATTCAATGATAAATATTACATATGAGAAGAGAGAGAGAGCCTTGCTCTCACTTGAATAATACAGGGGATTCTCTTAAGTTCACAAGAGCATGGAAATAAGGTCATAAGGAATAGGAGTAGAATTAAGCCATTCGGCCCATCAAGTCTACTCTGTCATTCAATGACTGACCTACCCCTCCCTCCTAACCCCATTCTCCTGCCTTCTCCCCATAACCACTGACATCTGTACTAATCAAGAATCTATCTATCTCTGCCTTAAAAATAGGAAGCCTTCTAGTAGAGTCGGGCTGACCTGAGTCCAGGCACCAGCTCTCGTACACTTCCTCATACTTACCCCATACTTACCCCTGGACCTTGACCCCACAGACGGGCACCAAGCCATTATCTCCCAGACCATCTCTGATGTTATCACTTCCGGCTGTCTGCCCTCCACAGTGAAGTTTCGGGTCAAAAAGCCCTTCTTCAAACTGAGTCTGGGAAAAGGGAAACTAGAGGTATGAAAAGTTTGAAAACTTTTCACATGAAAAGTATGATTTATTCCAAACCTTTTCATACCTCTAGTTTCTCTCTCCCCTGACTCTCAGTCTGAAGCAGGGGTTCGACCTGAAACATCACCTGTTCCTTTTCTCCAGAGATACCACCTGAACCGTTGAGTTACTCCAACATTTTGTGTCTATCTTTGGTATAAACCAACATCTGCAGTTCCTTCCTAAACATGTTAAAATAGAGCTTTTAAAATGTTTAGCACATCTATGCATATTTATGAATTAAATGATTAATTAGAATTATACATTTGAACATTGCCCATAGCCCTTGCTGCGAATATACTTCCTAAAATGTATCTACGGAAAATATAATTTCCCATAATTTGAATCTAAAGGTCATTTTCATGACCTCCATGTTTCTGCACGATCTGTATCATCACTCAGTCACAAGCTGAGACACAAGAGATCAACAAACAAAGTATGAAACAGAGTTATACAGCATGGTAACAGGCCCTTCAGCCCAACTTACCCGCGCCAACCAACCCGCCCCATCAACACTAGTCCCACCTGCCTGCGCTAGGCCCATGTCTAAATCTATCCTATCCATGTACATATCCAAATATTTTTAAAATGTTGATATAGTACCTGTCTCGACTACCTCCTCCATCAGCTCGATCCATATATCTACCTTCCTTAGTGTGAAAAAGTTGCCGCTCAGGTTTCTATGAAATCTTTCCCTTCCTCACCTTAAACCCGTGTCCTCTGTTTCTTGATTCCCCTACTCTGGGTAAAAGACTGTGAATTTCTCCTATCTATTCCTCTCATGATCTATACACCTCTATAAGATCACCCCTCATCGCCCCAGAGCCCTGTGACTCTGAATATTCTGCATTTCAGGAAATGATCAAGCGCAATGCAATCTTTAATGGAGAAGCAGTTGATCCAGGTAATAAAACACCTTTAATGCCTCTTCAATGGTTACAAAGGTAAGCGGCCGTTGTATTTGAGCGGGGCCGTGTGTTTTGTGAATCACGCAGGAAAGTGGCCAAAGTTCAGATCAGCTACAATCTTCAAGTCAGCCGTGATCTTCAGCAGGCTGGAGGGACCAAATGACCACTCGTGATCCTCTCTCTTCCATTCAACGACTGGATTATCCCATTTTAAACTTATCCCTGACCTCCAAAGCTGTACGGCTTCGGGAATTTTTTTGCTGAAAAATAATGGAAAATCCTGCAGGAAAAAATAACTTTGTAATCACGAGGTTTAAAACTTTTAGTTTGGTTTTAATATAGTTCAGTTTAGTTTGAGATACAGCGTGGAAACAGGCCCTTTGGACCACCAAGTCCACACCAACCACCGATCACCCTTACACTAGTTCTACCACACACACTACCAACCGCCACGTCTTTGGGGTGTGGGAGGAAACCCGAGCACCCGGAAAAAAACCCACGCGGTCACGGGGGAGAACGTACAAACTCCGTACAGACAGCACCCGTAGTCAGGATCGAACCTGGGTCTCTGGCGATGTAAAGCCACAACTCTACCGCTGCGCCACTGCGCCCCTTCCCCGCTATTCTATTGACATGACTGTTTTTTGTAACTGCAATTTTCTTTAAAGCCGAGGCTTCTTATCATATTATTGTAACAGCTGCCAGTACAACCTCAAAATTAGCGAATTCACGACCTCTTAGAAATCTGCTGCTGCTTAATGTTCACCTCAATGTTTCAGTCACAGGTAACGTGTATCAATATAACACAAACTCTGGTGCCAGACGTTGGAAGGATACAAAGCTGCCAATGCAGAATTACGGGAATGCTGGAGATGAAACCCTTATTGTTAAGTCCAACGTCATCAAGACCAACGAGACGACTTATACACCACAGGGCAACGTGAAGGAGGGGCATGAAGGCAAGAATACGCTGCCGAACATGCCGAGTGACCAACCTTCTGCCAAACCCCCTCCTAAACTCGGGAAACAGGTCAAAGTTGCACCACAAATACCAGCACCATCTCAAACTCAAAATTCTTTGGCTCATATTTAGGTTCAATGAGTTTAGAGTTTTGAGTTTAGAGATACAGAGTGGAGAAAGGCCTTTCGGCCCACCGAGTCCGGGCCGACCAACGATTCCCACACACTAACGTTATCCCACACAATTTACTATTTTACTTCGTACAGACAGCACCCGTAGTCAGGTTCGAACCCGGATCTCTGGCGCTGTTAGGCAGCAACTCTGGCGCTGAGCCACTGTCTTCAAATAAAGAACATTCTATTGACATCTCTACCTCCTGGCAATTGCTAATGCAAAGGCAACTCAGAGGGAACCACAGAAAGTAGAAATTCTTTCAAAAAATCAGCTGGAAACATTTTCAGTATTTGTTTCATTTGGGCTCGGAATTGAGCAAGTAGAGCAATTGTCTTCCAAATTTTACAAGTGGGGAAGCTGTGAGTTTTGTTTTTAATAGGGCAGTTTCCTAGCATGTGATCAGATTGACTGAGAGCGCCCAGTCAGAATTTTCAATAGATAGGACTTCATCAGAAAATTCACTTCAAAACGTGTGCAAAGCAATTTTTAAGCGGCAGTTTTGCCCGTGAAACAAGCTTAAATAGGTCCAACACCGTGGACATTAACCTATAGAGTAAAGAATGCTCATTTATAAACCATTATGTGGTCAATTATAGGATTTTTTTTCTTACATTTTTCCTGATAATAAAAACACACACACACAAAAAATATATATATAAACTGTTATTTTAGGGAAAACCACTGAGGGGTGCAGGAGTGCCAGATATTTAAATAGGCAGCACAGAACATCGCCTTTGATCCAATTTGTATTTGTCCTCACTCTGACAATGGAGGAGGCCCAGGCCAGAAAGGACATAATGGGAATCACCTGAGCTCAGCCGCCTTGGCTTCTATCGTCTCCCGGTTGCCAAACACTTTAACTCCCCCTCTCATTCCCACACTGACCTTTCTGCCCTGGGCCTCCTCCACTGTCAGAATGAGGCCAAAATCAATTTGGAGGGACATCACATTGTATTTTGCTTGGGCAGCTCACAACTCAACGGTATGATTATTGATTTCTCTAACTTCAAGTAACCCCTGCATCTCTCCTCTTTCCGTCCCTCCCCAACCCTAGTCATCGTACTAGTTTCACTGTTGTCCTGCTGAGTTTTACTGTTTGTATCACTCGTTATTACCTTTCCCACAGCCAACAATGGACCATTGTGGGCTCCACCTTTCCTTGATCATTGTTGCTTTATGCATATCTTACATTCATTTGTTCTACCTTTTATATCTCTCGTTTCCCTCTGCCCTGACTCTGTCTGAAGAAGGGCCCCGAGCCAAAATGTCACCTGTTCCTTTTCTCCAGAACTGCTGCCTGACCCATTGAGTTACTCCAGCATTTTATGTCGACCTCTTTCTTGTTGTTATCTTGTGCATCAGCTTCAATTTAATTTGGAAATTACTGCATTTTGTAACCTGTCACCTGGTGACGTACATGCGGTTTAGAATGTGCTTCACACTGTGCTCATCTGCTTCAGTACTAAGTTGTCATTACATTGGAAAGGGTGCAGAGGAGATTAACAAGGATGTTACCTGGACTTGTGGGTTTGGGTTATAAGGAATGTGTAGGAAGGAACTGCAGATACTGGTTTAAACTGAAGATAGACACAAAGTGCTGGAGTAACTCAGAAGAAGAGAGGGAATGGGTGACGTTTCGGGTCGAGACCCTTCTTCACAGTCTGAAGAAGGGCCTCGACCCAAAACGTCACCCAATTCCTTCTCTCCAGAGATGCTGCCTGTCCCGCTGAGTTACTCCAGCTTTTTGTGTCTATTTTGAGTCATGAGCTTTGATTTTCAGACATTTGGTTGGATAAGCTTTGACTTTCAGACATTTGGGCAGGTATTTGGACAGGCAGGGCTTAGAGAGATATGGGCCAAATGCAGGTAAATGGGACTAGCCTAGAATGACAACATGGTCCAACTGGACAAGTTCGACCAAAAGGGCCCGTTTCATGCTCTATGACTCTATGACGTGGGCTGCCTTCTGTGGGTGTCTGCTGTGATTATTTCCCTTTGACAGGATAGCTCGCAAAAAAAGCTTTTCACTGTACTTTGGTTCACATGACAATAAACTAAACTAAACTAAACATGGCTGCCATGAATCTGAGTTAATGTTTCTCTTTAGACTGAGAGATCATAATTATTGCTCTTGTGTCCTGAACTTAGTGCATCCTATTGCCATTCATTTTGCCCCAGACTGGCAGCTTTATGCTGACTGATTCCAATCAACATGGTGACCACTGCTCCTAACAGACTCACATTTCACTCCCATGTTGCTCGTGTATCTTGGGTTTGCGCTGTTTTTCCTACACGCTTGTACATTTATACCCACGTCCTGTGCCAGCTGAAAACCTTTGGTATTTCCCGCAGCCGATTTCAAAGATGTAACCGAAGGTAGACACAAAAAGCTGGAGTAACTCAGTGAGTCAGACAGCATCTCTGGAGAAAAGGAATAGGTCATGTTTTGGGTCGAGACCCTTCTTCAGACTGTAACTATCTTTGTGCCTGTCCTAATGTTGGGATCTTGTGTGAACAATCAGTTAGATGGGGTGCGGCCCCTGTTAGTTTACACACTAAACTTATCTCACAGCATGTGACCCAGGAGAGCTTGAAGTTTCAATGCCGTGATAAATTCTTCAGAATAATTACGTAAACATTGATCATTTCTCCTGATGTTCAAGAAGGAACTGCAGATGCTGGAAAATCGAAGGTACACAAAAATGCTGGAGAAACTCAGCGGGTGCAGCAGCATCTATGGAGCGAAGGAAATAGGTAACGTTTCGGGCCGAAACCCTTCTTCAGCTTTTGTAATTTCTCCTGATGTTAGGCTTACATTTTCAAGGCCTTGAACTTAGCACAATCTTCAACAACTCTGGTCGATTTTTTTGTTTTCTGCTGCGTGGGTCCAACTCACTGCTCTTGACTGTTCCTTCAGCCAGTCTTAAATAAATATCTGGCTCTCTTTGGTCGATAACTCATAACAATTTTTATATTATGGAGACACAAGGAAGTACAGATGTTGGAATGATCAGCAAAACACGATGTGATGGAGGAACTTACTGGGTCAGGTAACATCTGCAGAGAAACTGGATAGGCGAAGTTTTGGGTCAGCACCCTTCTTCAGACTGATCAAAAACTCATTTATCCATTCCCTCCACAATGTTGCTTGGCCCACTGAGGTACTCCGGCACTTTGTGTTTTGTTTAGTTTTAATATTATATAATTGTAAGTTGTAATGATCCCAACAAAAAAATTGTTGATATGACTGTACTGAAAATTAATATGAATTTCAGCTGCATATCTGCATTGTCATTCTTGCCACTGTTTTAGTTGTATGAACCACAATTCTGTCGAAGCAAAATGTTTCCATGAACATGCTCTTATCAGCAGTACACGAGAGTGAAGTATTTCTCAATAACATCTTGGATTTATAAACAACATCTCATTCTTTGAGCTGACGACTTCTAACAACTGAACAATTAATCGCACTCTAACAGAGTAACACTTTGTCTACTCTACTGCGAAATCTCCTCGTGGTATGCCTACTTTGAAGAAGTTCTACTCCTCCTTCGCTCCATAGATGCTGCTGCACCCGCTGAGTTTCTCCAGCATCAGCATTTTTGTGTACCTTCGATTTTCCAGCATCTGCAGTTCCTTCTTAAACAATTAATCGCATTCTTCTGCTCTTTACTTTACCCTGCTCTTTAGAGTAATTGAGTCCACAGGCCCTTCGGCCCAACTCGTCCATAGTGATCAAGATGCCTCATCTAGGCCAGTCCCATTTACCTGCGTTCGGCCCATATCTCTCCAAACCTTTCCTCTCCATGTACCTATCCAAGTCTTTCCTTCTTGCATGCTTACCAATTACTTACAGATATTTACAAGCTTCTTACACCTTTACAAGGAATGGAATCCAGAACAGAACAATTCACCGCATTGAGTAATCCCTCCACTTTTTTTTCTTTTATCAAATAAATATTACTTAAAGATACAATACCATTCCTTTTATCAACGCACGTGCTCCCACTAACATAGATTTCTATGTGCACAAATGCCGATCATATGGACTTTATAATGAAAATACCAAATGATTAAACTGCATTGGTTTTGTATAATCGGTTCTCATCTATACTTTAATTGGTTTTACCCAAAAGCAGCAAGTAATCCAGACTCTGAGTGCAAGGTTATTGAACTGTGACCAGTAACGAAAGATACAGCTATAGACTGGAGATGTATCTAGCCTTGTACGCCAGCCATCGCAAAAGACTAAATTGAAGTGATCGGGAGATTGAAAGATACAGCATGGAAACAGGGCCTCCTGTACCCCACTCCAAGCATCGATCACTCATTCACGCTAGTTCTATGTTGTCCCACTTTCACATCTACCTACACACTAGGCCCAATTTACAGAGGCACATTAACCCACAAAGCTGCACATCTTTGGGATGTGGGTGGAAAGCAGAGCACACGGAGAAAATCCATATGGTTGCAGGGAGAACGTGTAAACTCCACACAAACAGCACCCAACGCCAGGTTCGATCCCGGGTCTCTGGCACTGGAAGGCAGCAGTTCTGTGTCGCTGAGGAATTACTTGTTTCAGAAAGAGTCTGTAATTACTCCCGTCATGTTGCTGGTAATGCCACCCCAGACTGGATGCCAATATTGTACCTGTTCCAAAGCCATACATCACCACGATTTATGGATTATTGAGGCAGGCATATGCCTGGGCTATCAGAAGAAGGAAAGATCGAAGCAAAATGCTGGAGTAACTCAGCGGGACAGGCAGCATCAGCATGATAGATGGAATGGGTGACGTTGCGGGTCGAGACCCTTCTTCAGACTGAGAGTCAGGGGAGAGGGAGACCAGTGATATGGAAGGGTAAGGTGTGAAAATGACAAATCAAAGCAGACGATGATCAAGGAAACGTAGAATGGTTCATTGTTAGCTGAGGGGAAGGTGACAAGAAGGAAAGAATGGGAATGACAGACTGCAGACCTGTGGAGGAAATAGGACAATTTTCATAGCATTATGTACTGTATTTCAAGTGGAGACTGAGAAAACTAATGGAGATATCCAGATTATAATTACGGGATATAGATTTGCCAAAACCATCTTGAGTAAACTCAACAAGGCTTCGCTGTTCATCTGCTGAAGTCCTGCCTCCCCGTTCTCTGCCCCTACCTCACTAACCTCTTCAACTCCTCATTGTCCCAAGGAATTGTCCCCTCCGCTTTCAAAACTGCTGCTGTCACACCTATCTTAAAGAAACCTGGTCTTGATCCCTCCTCTCTCATTAACTACCGCCCAATCTCAAACCTCCCCTTTCTTTCAAAAACCCTGGAGCGTATCGTTGCGTCGCAACTTCATTCCCACCTCCTTGCGTATAACCTATTTGAACCCCTCCAATCTAGCTTTCCCGTGTCCCTCCATAGCACAGAAACTGTTCTCCTCAAAGTCCTCAACGACCTCCTCACCTCTGCTGACACTGGTTCCCTCAACATCCTCATCCTCCTCGACCTGAGTGCAGCCTTCGATACAGTGAACCATAACATCCTGCTTACCAGACTTGGGGACCTTGGCATTGAAGGTTCTGCACTCAGCTGGCTCTGTTCCTACCTTTCCAACAGATCCCACTTCATCTCTCTCCATAACCACACCTCTGCTACAGCCACAGTCACTCAAGGCGTTCCCCAAGGCTCCGTACTCGGCCCCCTCCTCTTCATCATCTACATCCTCCCCCTTGGTCAGATACTCCGCCACTTCAACCTGGACTTCCACTGTTACGCCGATGACACCCAGATCTACCTCGGCACCAAATCCCCCCACAACCCCCCCCCCCTCTCCCATATCAACTCCTGTTTGTCAGCTATAAAAACCTGGATGCAACATAACTTCCTCAAACTCAACAGCGATAAAACCTCACCTACAAAGCCCTCCACCATCTGGCCTCCTCTCCCCCTACCAACCCTCATGGTCCCTCAGATCCACATCAGCCGGTCTCCTCTCCATCCACAAGTCCAACCTCCGCAGTTTTGGGGACAGAGCCTTCTCCAGGGCAGCTCCCAGGCTCTGGAACTCCCTCCCCCAACTGATCCGCAATTCCGTGTCCCTCACCATCTTCCAGTCCCGCCTCAAGACCCATCTCTTCACCTCTGCCTGTCCTTAGCCCCACGTCCCCCTCCCTTTTCATCTGTGCTTGAATTGCCTCATATTGTGTTTTGAATTGAATTCTGTCTTTAATTTGTGTACTAGTCATGTCTCTACTATTTATTTCATTCCGCTTACATGTTTTTCCTCTACTTGCTAAATTTTTGTAAGGTGTCCTTGAGACTCTTGAAAGGCGCCAATAAATAAAATTTATTATTATTATTATTATCACCTTGTAGAATTCTCATTTCAGAGATAGTGACTATTTTCCCTTCCACAGATGTTACCTGACCTGCTGTGTTTTTTCAGCATTTGTTGTTTCTGTTTTAATGCCAAGTAATGCCTCAGCACTTCTACAACAAAGGCTATTGTGTTTGTGCAGGTAGATTTTGACCTTGACTGCACAGCTGTCGATGATATACTGTTGAAAGGCAAATAGGCTTTACAAAACATTGCTAGAAAAGCAAGATAAAACCTACAGACAGCGTCATAACGCTGACAATCAGGGTGCAGACATAGGAGACTGCAGGTGCTGGAATATTGAGCAAAGAAACTGCTGGAGGGACTTATCGGGTCAGGCAGCATTTAGACTTTCGAGATAGTGCAGAAGCAGGCCCTTCGGCCCACCAAGTCCGTGCCCACCAGCGATCACCCCATACACTATCCTGCACACTAGGGACAATTTACAAATTTAACAAAGCTAATTAACCTACAAGTCTTTGGTGTGCGGGAGGAAACAGGAGCACCCAGAGAAAACCTATGTGGTCACAGGGAGAGCGTGCAAACACCATACAGACAGCACCCGTGGTCAGGATGAAACTCAGTCTCTGGTGCTGTAAGACAGCAACATTGCCGCTGGGCCACTGTGCCACCCTAATTTGTGGCACTTTGTGTCCATTTGTGGAGGAAAATGGACAAAATGATGCAAGAGTGCTTCTCCTAAAGACCAATAGCCGCTTAATTGTAAGCATTAGTACATTTTAATTATTACTAATACTGTAATCTTACGTTATAAGCAGTAGATTTTAATTTCCTTTCTGGTGTTTTAATGTTAGATGGAAGGTTTGCATACTATCCTGACAACGTGTTAGTCTGTACGGAGTTTGTACGTTCTCCCCGTGACCTACGTGGGTTTTCTCCGTGATCTTCAGTTTCCTCCCACACTCCAAAGACGTACAGGTTTGGAGGTCAATTGGCTTGGCATAAATGTAAAATTATTTTCCGTGGATTGTCTCCTTGTGTGGACCCGAGATCCTGAGAGCGATGCCGTCTGGAGCTATGCTCCTGGTGTGGCCACCCATGGCGGTAAGGTCGAGGGTGAGGTCTCTAGCAAAGAGCAATCCAACCAAGACCTCAACAGTGGAGTCAGCGGAGGACGATGGCTGACCTTAGTGGAGCGACACAACGGCTGGGAAGGCGGTTGAAGGCTGTAGCAGAAAAGAGTCTCCGGTCGTCTTGGACCCCATGCCACTGGATCCTGACCCAGATCTGTCTGTGCACCAGTCTCCCCACGTTAAACAAAGTCACGCACAGGCGTCCTCCATAAAGGGAATAGCACCCATGGTCAGCCATGACCGAAGTGGGCCTAAGAAGAAGAAATGTAAAATTGCCCCTAGTGTATGTAGTGTTAATGTGCGGGGATGGCTGGTCGGTGGGGACGTGTTTGGCTGAAGAGCCTGTCTCTGAGCTGTGTCTCTAAACTAAACAGCAGTGGGTCTTACAATAATTTTATTTATCGAGGACATGGATAGATGGGGGCTCGGTCAGACCACTCCTTCCCAGTTGATGTTCCACATTTATGGCAATGGAAAAAGATGATCACCCTAGCCAGCCAGGCTATCTTCTAAATTAGCTAGTTAACAATGGGAAACCTATTTTCTCTCTCAAGATATTTTAGTTTGAGTTTTAGAGTTACAGAGTGGAAACATGCCTTTGGAACCATCGTGTCCACGCTGATCATCGATCACCCGTACGCTAGTTCTGTTCTCCTGCACACTAGGGGATATTTACAGCAGGGGGTCAACCTACAAACAAGCACATCTTTGGAGTGTGGGAGGAAACCGGAGCACACAGAGAAAACCCAGGCAGTCACAGGGAGAATGTACAAACTCTACACAGACAGCACCCATAGTTAGGATCTAACCCACGCCTCTGGTGCTGTGAGGCAACAGCTCTACCACTGCGTCCCCCTCACTGGTAGTAGGGGGAGATGACTTTGCAAGTGAAGGCAACAATAGACAGCTTTGGGGCTTTACTGCATGGCAGTGTAGTAAAAAGGCCAGGAAATCTATAATGATCAAAGAGTTAATTGCGAGAGAAGAGATCTCAAACCAGACTCCAGAATAGTGTGTGCCTCCCTGGTTCTGGAGGTTTTGGTATATTTTTGTCACAGGTACTGAGGTACAATGAAAAGCGAAGTATCCTATTCAGATTAGATATACCACACATATAGATAAAGTTCAACTGCAATTACCTAGAGTCCTAGTGAAACCATATCTGGAAGATTGTATTCACTCTCCCGTTAGGGAAACATGTATTCTCCATCACCGATGTGCAAAAATCCGTTGATTTTTGGGATGCATGTATTGTGCCACAAGGACAGATTAAGCAGGCCTATACTTGTTTGGTCTTATAAACATATACAATTCTTAAAGGATTGGACAGGCTATTTGCAGGAAAATGTTTCCCATGTTGGGGGAGTCCAGAACCAGGGGTCCCGGTTTAAGAATAAGGGATAGGCCATTTTGGACCGAGATGAGGAGAAAATTTTGTCACCAAGAGTTGTAAATCTGTGGAATTCTCTGCCACAGAAGTCAGTGGAGGCCAACTCTCTGGATGGTTTCAAGAGAGAATTAGATTTAGCTCTTTGGGCTAAAGGAATCAAGGGATATGGGGGAAATGTAGGAATGGGCACTGATTTTGGATGATCAGCCATAATCATATTGAATGGCAGTGCTGGCTCAAAGGGCCGAATGGCCTACGCCTGCACCAATTTTCTATGTTTCTAAGAATGGGATATGTTCTAATTGAAACTGGAGCAATGTTTCTGCAGGTGATGATGTCTAATACCACGAGTCAGTCTCATAAATAAGAGGTCAGCCACTGAGGATGGAGATGAGATGGAATGTCTTCACCTGGAGGGTTGTGATTCTTTTGAATTTACTTTAATCTTTACTTTAGGATACAGCATGGAAACCGACCCTTTAGCCCACCAAGTGCACGACGACCAGCATACACTAGCACTATCCTACACACTAAGGACTATTTATAATTTTTACTAAAGCCAATTAACCTACAAACCTGCACGTCTTTGGTGTGTTTGAGGAAACTGGAGCACCCAGAGAAAACCCACGCAGTCACAGGGAGATCATGCAAACTCCATACAGACAGTACCCGTAGTCAGGGTTGAACCGGGGTCTCTGGTGCAACTGCTCTACCACCTTACAGTTTGTTTTTATGCTACACTGCTGAAGTATCTTAGGAATGCTGAGCAGGTTATGCAGGCCCAGCCAGCCAGTGAGTGTATTCAAGGAAAAAGTGGATAGATTTTGGGGTATTTCGAGAATAGTAGTTCGAGGTTAGCTGGAGGAAAGTTGTGCGAAGGTAAAAGATTGTTGAATAGCATGAGAGGCTGATTGATTTTTTTTCTCCGTCATGTTTCAGTCATGCAATTAGCTATGACAGTACACAAAATTCATGGACAGATGCTGGAAGGATAGGCTGCCAGAACAGCTTAATGGAATTCTGAAACACCTTAACTTCCGCCCAGCAATAAAACTACAAATGTCAGGAATATACAATGCAAAGATCAAAGACATTTAGATAATAAGAATGTAATCCAGGCAGAATGTGAGGCTGGTCACGATTCGATAGAGCTATATTTATCCCGGGAGGGAAATTGATCCGCCAACGGTCATAAAAACACAAAATATATGAAACATTAAATTAAAGTGACGAGTGGAAAGGATTGGGGATGTGCAGATTGAGGGGGGGATGTCCAGTCTTAATCAGGCAGGGTGACCAGGTATAAATCGTGGAACCAGTAATGTTAACATCGGCCAAAAGCCTCTCAAATCCCATAATCAAAATGATTTAATGTAACCATGCCATTAACAGTTAATATAAATATGCCCCATGATTGACAAAACTATTTTTCCTCACTGGATTGTTGACAACAGAAAAGGGTGTTCAATTTTCCATAGACCCTAGCTTGTAAAAACCTCTCAAGAAGCTTCAAAACATCTCAAAGTGAGAAGAAAATTCAGATTGTAATTAATGCAGGGATCACAGTGATTCTTGGGAACAGCCTCCCCTTATTATGCATAGACATTTCACTGTTCAATTAAACCAAGTATTTTGCTGAATCAAGACCTAGGACAAACTTCCAGTGACTCTCTGACACTTCTGCGGTCTGGCACAAACTCAAACTGTAAGGTAGACCATACTCTGTTGTTTGAAATAATATGGCATCTAACACCAATGCAACAGTGGTAGAGCTAATAGGACTTGATGTTTCAATCCCTGTAATAAGTCGGCACTTGCTATTTGCACTGGGATTGGAGTGGTGAAAGGTAGGGTAGGTACGTCATTGGGGTCATCAGGTGGGCACCCTCCTTCTTTGACGTTTCATTGATAAGTCCACAACATCTCCAGAGGGCTCAACGGTGATACCTGGCGTCCCAGTTACACCCCCCTCAATTCCATACCCTCCTGTCTTCATCTTGCAGCCCAATTGTTATCTCTCCTGTTGATCCAAATCCAATTGCTGCTTTTTTCTGCTTCATTGTCACAGTTACGACTCTACAGATGTTAGTTTACAAAAAAAGGACACAGTGCTGGAGTAACTCAGTGGGTCAGGCAGCACTCTAATGTTTCACACCCAATGACATAAAAAAAATGGCCACGAGCACTGGCTACACTGAAGGTCATTGACCAAAGTCCTGGCAATTACTTAAGATTTGTGCTCCTGAACTAGGAAAGTTATTTCAGTACATAATAAAGATGGTTGCCTTCTAGACTTGTTTGCTCAGGTTGGCCAGAACCCAACTAAAAGAAATCAAGGCTCATGGAGCAGCAGAAATCCTTTTAAATGTGTATCACGACGTAGATGTCAGATAGTCAAGAGGAGCACTAGAAATAATATAATTTGTCACAATAATGTATAGAAGATATGACAAATATTACAAATTACTTATTATATTCCAAAATGGTCTTTGCGCTCCACGTTGCTCTAACACGTAATTGCATATATGACTTGCATTCACATGTAGTTCGAACATAATTTACTCCAGTGATTGTTTAAGGAGCTCATCCCATGTGTAAATGCAATCATACTTGTTCAGTTCCTTTGAGCCACATTTAAACATGGCTTGCCCTTCAGCAATCCCCTCACATTAACACTAGATCCTCACTACGGCCAACTTACAATTTTACCGAAGCTATACAAACCTGTACATCGTTGCAGTGTGGGAGGAAACCGGAGATCCCGTGCTCTTTAACTTGAAATTACTTTGAATATGACGCACACAGGCAGGCGTTGAGGAATGTTCCCATGTGTACCACTGTCAGCATCTGCAAGCTGCCAAATTTTGTGCAACTTTGCAATGCAAAAGAATCACACCTGTGATAATTCAATCAATGTAACCAACCACGCCTTTGATTGAACCACCTTCATAATTTTGCTTGCTTCAAAACATTAAGCTGTTCAATGTCAAAGTGTTTGATGGCAGATCATTCATGCATGATAAAAGGAATTGATGAGGAATGTCATACACATTGGCATTTTGAAAAGTAGGTGAATGGGTTTTAATCAACTAAAGAGTCTGGCGTTTATCGCTTTAACATGTTGCTGGGGGCAGAACCAGGAGAGCCAACAACATCCTTGATACTGTGTGTTGGTTTGTAAATCCTCATTGACAACTATACCGAGGGGGTTTGAGAAATCTATTTTGTGTCATTTGGTTAGTGTTTCAGGATTGCCCCGAGCTCCTTTGGTTCTTCTCATCAAAATGGGGGAAATGTTTTAGTGAATTTATGGATCATTTTGATTTGCCACGAGTTTAAAAACACACTCCCTAAAAACTGACGACATGAACAAAGGCAAGGAACAGCGCAAAGGAGAAGTGCACTAGCAGCAATTTCTGACCTCTCTGTATCCTTCCAGGGTATATACCCAAACAGCCTCATGATCTAGGTCTGCAAGTTGTAGGTACATAGTCCATCAGTAATTTTCTTATGATCTGGGACAGTGCACAAGAGGATGTGCTCAAACATTATTCCAATTTGCCTTCAGCAGCTAGAATGCAAGGAGTTCATTAGATAAACATTGCATGCAGCAAGAACCACTCATTCTGCATCCCTGTTGACAGCCTTGGAGCAGTAGAGGTCCAATCCTGCACAGGAGGCCATTTGATCCACCCCAATTGTGTAAGGTCAATTCCACCGCCATGCAATGCCACTAAAAATATTAGACCAGATCCAGGCCAATGTGGTTTGACTCTTGGAAAAAGTCTTGCAAGTGTTAAGTTAAAAGACTTTCTTAAATCGTGACTTGGCAACATGGTTTCTGAGGAAGCCCTGGCAGACTTTGCAGGCTGTAAAATTAAAGCTTAATTGCATAAACAGAACTTGGAATAAAATGGTTATGGAATGATCTCTCATGGGCTCAAAATTTACACCAGTGCCTCACTAGATTTAAATAGCACTTATTAGACATCGACTTGTATTTGAAGAATAAAATTCAACAATTTGAAGCCTCTAAATCTCAGGACAGATTAAACACAGCACTATGGTTACATGTGTCTTACATAAAGCTTATTAATGTACCTCTGTGCATGGGATAATAAACTAAGCGGTAAAACTGTAAACATTCTTAAAATGTATAGATTTTTATTCTTAAAGGAAATGGCTTTTGAATCAATTTGCTAGCCAATTTGCAGATGCTCTGAATTCAGCAATTGTTTGCCTCTGCTGCACTCTTTCAGAACAGCAGCACCTAATCTAAACAATGCAAAAGACTATAATTCATTTTATCCGTTAAGAGTTTATTTTAGAGAGTCAGCCTGGAAACAGGCCCTTCGGCCCACCGAGTCTGCGCCGACCAGTGATCCCCCCAAACACTAGCACCAGCCTACACAATAGAGACAACTTACAATTTAACCAAAGCCAAATAACCTACAACCATGTACGTCTTTGAAGTGTGGGTGGAAACCGGAGCACCCGGAGAAAACCCACACGGTCACAGGGAGAATGTCCAAACTCTGTACAGACAGTACCCGTAGCCAGGATCGAACCCGGGTCTCTGGCGCTGTCAAGCAGCAACTCTACCACTGCGCCACTGTACTGCCCCTTCAACTTTCACACATTGCACCACCTCCCCGCAACAAAAGCTTTTCACTGTACCTCTGTGTATGTGACAATAAACCAAACTGAAACAGAAACCCCCTTGTTCCATTAAAATAAAGCTTAGAATGTAACAGGAAAATAAAACATTTAAACAGCCGTGCATCAAAAATTAAATTTACATTGAGATATTGTGTTGGTATACGATCACATGCCTTGCCTAGAGATAACAGCAACAAAGACAATCATCTGTTGCACGACATTGAATTGATTGTGCCATTTTTCTGCCCACGATACCCTTTAGAAATGGTCAACATGTTGTAAATTGGCTCATGAGACACTTAAAAATCTGCCAAGTTTTGTTACAAATAACAGACCACAGTAACAATGGAAAGTATTTGTTCGGAGATCTAAAAGAACAATGAGCATTTGTTTCTGTTTCTCAGTGCCATTTTATACATGCTGAGAATTTGCCACCCGATCATCCTCCATACAGGCACTGGTACGCGTTGACTTTAGTTGACCTTTGTGTTCGAAAAAAAGTGCTCACTTCTGATAATTAACAAAAGATTTACAGGCTTGTGCAGTGTAAAATAACAAACTCGTGTGTGTGCGTTAAAACCAGAAGCCGCTTAAAAGATGCGCGAGAACCCAAAATATATTTTCATATGGTCCACCACATTCAAAGTTCCAGCGATTCAACATTTAAAAAACCCCACAAAAAATGATTTCCACAAGTGTGGGGATGATTAAAAATAATACAAAAAAGTACAAATAACAATTGTACAACTCACTTTAATAAAAGTTAAAAAAAAAAAAAAATGATACAATTAAGTTTGACTGTGTGCTATTAACCAGTTTGCTTCAGCAACATATTAAAAAAAAAACACAAAAGGGTCTTTGTCACCAGAACCTCTTATTTATTTTTCAAAAATTCTTAAATAGTGACTTTTTTTTAAATACGGCAGACGATTTCAAGAGGGTCAAAATGTTTACCAAGGATTGGCAAAAGACCTGGTGCAGCTTTGAGTGGTATTGCATGATTCAGCAGTGCCAAATAAATCTACAATAAAGATTGTTCTAAGGATTTCATTTCAAAGTGCAAGCCAGTATCTGCTGACGATAGCTCAGCAAATGCGTGGAATTTTTGTTACATTGACAAACAGATGAAAGGGATCTGCGGCAAGTCAGTGTTTTAATCTCTTTTTCACGATGCTCCTTCCTCCACACGCTCCTAGCTAGGCAGTGGATTAACACACAAAAGCATAGTTCCAAATATAAAAAATACAGAAGCAATGTATGTAAGAAATAAAAAAAAGCTGAAATACATTTGGTATTCTGCTGGCAATTCTTTGTCAATGATAGCACCAGTCAGAAGCAAAAGCATTTTAAGATTGTGAGATGATAAGCAAGCTGGGCTGTGGATGCATACATATTTTCAAGTTGAACTAAACCTTCATTTTGCCATTTACACTGAATGTGAGCAATAAGGACAATTACATTTGCCATTTTCCTCAATTAGAAAATATTTTACCGACCTAGGGTAGAACTAAGTGAAATTTGAAAATGTGACGTTTATCATGAAGCAAAGAAAGTGATGACTCAGCACCTGTGAAAATACCCCAAAGCATCAATTCAATTTAATTTCTGTAGAAAACAGAACAAAATGAGACATCTGGAGAAATGTGGTAAAAATTCTCTTCAATACAATGTTTTAAATTTTGCTGCAGAGCACAGCCCATTAAAGAGAAATACTCTTGTATGCAAAAACATTTACTTTCAGTACAATGTGGATTGTATGCATTCAATTGTTCACTACTGATCAAATTGTACATCATAATCAGAAATGGGGGGGCTTTGAATATCCCATAATGGCTTGATACATACAATTTTTCTTTCAAACTTGCCATCACATTGAGATAGGAGAACCGTACATTTGGCAACTATTCACCTAGTGTTCCTTTCATGCATACATGATAAAATACTCTGCAGGGAACAGCAACGCGAAGAAAATAGCTCCACATTAGCCCCATTCTGAAAGGGCTGCACAGTATTATGTACTTGCAGTGTAATGAGATCACAAATGGTTTTGTTAACAATATCTCCAAACATCCTTTCATTGGAAACTTTTAACACTTAAATTTATCTACACACATTCTTTTTCACTTCTCTCCCTCGCCCAAACCCCGGAAAGGCACATGATACAGCAGCACAAACAGCAAATACAACAGGTATAATAGAATTTCCCAAATGGTTTCTGCAGTGTTATAAGCAATACGAAGTGTATCGTAGAGGTTGTAAACACCTGCCTCAACAATCTTTCAAATGCTGCCTATGGAATTTGTGCTGGTGGAGCCACATTTCCTGGATCCTGCTGTTGCTCTGGTTCAGCATGCCAGTTAGTTTCTTTGTACACAAACCAGGCATTTCCACACCATAGAATCAGATTGAGGAAACCAAACACCTGAAAGAAGAGATACAACACAAATGGTGATCAATGTATGAAATGATGCAGCAGAAGCCATCACTTTAATATAAACTGTAAGGCTGCTTAAAAGTATTTTTTAAAGAGGATGTTGCACAGACCACCATGAGATTCCTGGCAAGAACAAGTCGGAATCTTGATTATATGGGCTTCTGAGGTAAAGGGAAATTCATGAGACTATGTTGTTGGCAGATCTTGGTGCTCAACAAACAAAATAATAATGATAATAATAATAAATTTTATTTGTGGGCACCTTTCAAAAGTCTCAAGGACACCTTACAGAATTTAACAAGAGTAAAAAACATATAATCGGAGTAAAATAAATAATAAAGACATCACCAATACACAAATTAAAGACAGAATTCGATCCAAAGACATAAAAATCAAAAACACAATGTGAAGAGAGAGCAGCGGCAGCTAAACCGCGCCAGCGTACACTCTCCCTTCCGACAGGAGTCTGGTGTACCCACAACACTGAAAAACATTATTTCCCAGCCTGTTTGAGGACTTAATCTTGAATCGAGCACAGCCCATTAAATAGAAAGAAAACATTTGCTTTCATAGAAACACAGAAGATAGGTGCAGGAGTAGGCCATTCAGCCCTTTGAGCCTGCACCGCCATTCAATATGATCATGGCTGATCATCCAACTCAGTATCCTGTACCTGCCTTCTCTCCATACCCCCTGATCCCTTTAGCCACAAGGGCCACATCTAACTCCCTCTTAAATATAGCCAGTGAACTGGCCTCAACTACCTTCTGTGGCAGAGAATTCCAGAGATTCACCTCTCTGTGTGAAAAATATTTTTCTCATCTCGGTCCTAAAAGATTTCCCCCTCATCCTTAAACTGTGACCCCTTTCAATACAATGTGAATTGTATGCATTCAGTTCTTCACTATTCATCAAATGGTACATCATAATCAGCATGGCAGTTTTCTCTATTCCATAATGGCTTGATCATACAATGTTTCTTTCAAACTTGCCAACAAGTGAGGCTAGTTTCCTCCTTGCAACAGGAAGCACTGGCTAGAAACTGCTGAACCAGACCATGAACTACTGATCCCAAGTACTACTGACCCTCCCCTGACGCCAAGCCTGCAGAGAGAGGTGATGGTGCCGAGGTAGGAGGCAAAAGGACACTGGTTGGCAACTTCCTGCTCGCAGGTTCGTGTAAATAAAGGGTTCAGTCATCAAGGAGAAACTGAAGAGTCCTTTTCAGGCCCAATATTAAAAGTGAATTCGCAATAGCATTGATTGGCATTAACTCTTCCTCAGTATGTGCCAACCAGTGCATGTTGGTATGGGATACAAGTAATGCCAGCTGCAACCAGCATACATGTATTTTTCTACTTTCTGCTTAAGTTCTTTCCCGTTTCCTTTCTATTTTTCAAAGGCCTTGATGATTGTAGTTTCCTAAATCATATATGTGCTTCCTTATTAGGACATTGTGCCCTGCACACGCAAGTCATTAATATGAATTAGAAAAGCAGGGTCCAAGCTCTCAATGTTGGAGATCTTCTGTACCCATCCCTCCAGTGCAAAGATAAACCTTTCACTACTCTCCACTCACTTGCGATATTGATGGCTATTCAGTGAACTATGGCTTTATTTTCCCCATCCTTATTCCTCATGGCGATGCACCAAGATTGGAGCTGAAATATCTCCACCCAAACAGCCTCCTATTGTTCAATCACAGCTCCGCATGCCAAGCTTCGACTCCAATTTACTTATTCTCTTGCCACTGAAATTGGCCCTCCCTCAACTGAATATTCTTGCCCTTCCAGTGACCTTTATCTTTTTCCAAAGCAGTTCTAAACCGTATGATGGTGTGATCATTGCTTACGAGATGATTCCCTTCACTTGATGTGGCTCGTTTTCTAGAAGCACGTCCAATTTATTTTGCTTTCATAGTCTGGACCAGTCTAAATTTTTGTCTTTGAATTTTTTTTACAGCTTTTCTCTTTTCAGCACTACCTTCAGTCCCCATTCCTCTGCCAAATCAGTTTATATTTCATCTCACGGCACAAGCAAACTCTCAGGTCACCGGCCCTAGCCACGATGTGGTGCAAACTGCCTAGTATACACAGGTCTGCATTCACCAGAACTGGTGAAGCACGAACGCAAAACCTAAACGCCTAAACCATCACTTCAACTGGACATTTATTTGCACTGTCCTTCCATTTACATACTTGCTGCTGTGATATGCTGGGAATAATCCTAAAATTACCACCTTCCAAGTCCTGCACTTGAATCTCGTCCCTAACATTTCAAATACTGCCAGCAGGGCCTCATACACTTTTCCACCTAGGTTATTGATATTAACATGAATCATCTTTTCTGGCTGCTCGCCCTACCCCTCTAGAGTTTTCTGCAGCTGCTTAGCGATATCCTTAATCCTAGTATTACTACATTCAATATAATTTTACTTAGAACAATACAGCACAAGAACAGGCCCCTTTGGCACACAGTGTCTGTGCCAAACATGATGCCAAATTAAACTAATTACCTCCAATACCCTCTAATCTAGGCAGCATTGTGGTAAACCTCTTCTGAACCCTCTCCATAGCCTCCACCCCCTTCCTATAGAAGGACAACTAAATCCACACACAATGTTCTAAATGCGGCCTAACCAAAGTTTTCTGAGGCTGCAACATGACTTTGTGACTCATGTATTCAAAGGCAAGCACACCATACACCACCTTTAACACTCTATCCACCTGTGTTGCTATTTTCAGAGAGCTGTGGAGATGAGAAAAACATTTTTCACACAGAGAGGGGTGAATCTCTGGAACTCTCTGCCACAGAGGGTAGTTGAGGCCAGTTCATTGGCTATATTTAAGAGGGAGTTAGATGTGGCCCTTGTGGCTAAAGGGATCAGGGGGTATGGAGAGAAGGCAGGTACGGGATAATGAGTTGGATGATCAGCCATGATCAGATTGAATGGCGGTGCAGGCTCGAAGGGCCGAATGGCCTACTCCTGCACCTATTTTCTATGTATCTATGAATCCCAAGATCCCCTTGTACATCAATGCTGTAAAGGAATTTGCCATTAACTGCATACTTTCCACTTACATTCGATCTGCCAAAGTACAACACCTCGCACTCGCTCAGATTAAACCCCATCTGCCATTGCCTTGCCCATATCTGTAACAGATCTGTATCCTTTCACCTCCACCCCACACACTCCAGCTCCTCAGCCTCACATGGTACTCTTAATGTCCCATTCCTCCTACACCATTGTACTAAATGTGTTGGTTCCGCAATGCTTCCAGAAACTGAAGCAAGCATTGTGGTGGAAACCACACTTCATTTGGTCTCCAAACGATGACATGCATGATGAGTTGATGGCACCCAATGAAGGCAACAGAAAGAACAGAATGTCACAGTCCAGCAGGCACTCAACATCTGTTAGATCTAAAAGGATTTGAAAATGGTGTCTTTGAAGTTTTCATGAAGGAATGTCATGTCTGGGAACTTTTTATATACATAACTCAAACATCACCTTGTGACTCTTGTATAATGTGTAAAGGGAGATAATTCAAAAAATAATTTGGTGATTTTCAACAATTTCTCTCGGGGGGCAATAACCTTATAGAACATAGAACAGTATAGCTCAGCAGCCCATAATATCTGTGCTGGACATGCCTAGCTAAATTGATCCCACCTGCCTGATCGATATCCCTCTATTCCTTGCACTTCCATGTGCCTATCTAAAAGCTTCTCAAACACCACTATTGTATCTGCCTCCACCATCACCCTTGGCAATGCGTTCTGGACCCCGACGATGTGTTAAAAAAAACAAAAAAGCCCCAACTTGTCCTGTACATCTCCATGAAACTTTACCCCTTTCACCTCATAGACGCATCACCGGTTCCTCACTCCCCTCCATTGAGTCTGTCCAAAGCAAGCGTTGTCTGCGAAGGTCGCTCAGCATCGCCAAGGACTGCTCTCACCCCAACCATAGACTGTTTACCCTCTTACCATCCGGGAGGCGCTACAGGTCTCTCCGTTGCCGGACCAGCAGGTCCAGGAACAGCTTCTTCCCTGCGGCTGTCACACTACTCAATAATGTACCTCGGTGACTGCCAATCACCCTCACCCAACCCCCCCCCCCCCCGGACACTCCTCCCACCAGGAAAACACTATGACTGTATGCATGTAAATAGATGTATTTATTGCTCATATTCTATGTCGCTCTTCCAGGGAGATGCTAACTGCATTTTGTTGTCTCTGTACTGTACACTGACAATGACAATTAAAGTTGAATCTGAATCTGAGATATGACGTCTAATGTTGGACGCTTCACAAGGACATTTAATGAGCGGGAATCCAACAAAGTAACATGGGGGGTAAACAATGATGGAAAGTGAGAGAATTTTTTTAAATGTCATGTGCGCGTACGTACCACAGACACGTTCAAACTTCCCATGCCAGACACGCCTGCAGAAGCACACACCGCTAGATTTTTGCAGAGGCTAATGCTGTCCTTGATGGTATCTGGATTGGTAGCATATTTGAGATCAGTGAGGCCTTTACCCCAAGCAGAGGAGCTGACCAACCACAAGAAGGCAAAAATCACTGTCACAATGAAGTCCTGAAATAGAATTAAAATAAAGAAATAAATGTGTGGGTTTAAAACGTTCAGGAAAAAAAATAATTCATCAGTTTATCCATGGCTTGCTACATTGGAGTCCAACACAACGATTACATGACAGAAAACGTTGGAAAAACACAACTGGTCAGGTCTGATCCAAGGAAATGAACTGGAAACATTTCTGTTTCTGTTCTCAGAAGACATCTGACCTGATCAGTATTTTCAAAATCTTTCTTACTTCAGACTTCCAGCATCCACTGCAAGTTGCTTTTGTTTTATGGTACACAATTCCCATCGTAATTAAAAGCAAGGTTTTGGTAATAAAAATACTAATAAAAGGAATTGGTTGAATACATGCTTGTTGGTTTAGCAGCTCAATTCCTGATTACAGCAGGGTAATTCATCAGGGGAGAGAGAGAGAGGGGGAGAGAGAGAGAGAGAGAGAGAGAGAGAGAGGGAGAGAGAGAGAGAGAGAGAGATAAACTACATCACTCTGAGGGATTAGAAAGCAGAGCTCCCATACAAGGAATTCTTGAGGAGCGTGGCAGAGACGTATATAAATGGAGGCTAAACAAGAATATAATGAAGGAACAGACGGTTATTCTGACACAATACGATCATGAACAACACAGGTTATTCGGTCATCTTCCAAGCCAGCTCATAACAGACTTTAGATGAATCCCACTCTCGTCACCATAGTCTACAGACTATGACTTTTTAAAAGCCACATGGGTTTTCGCTTCCACCACCCATTCAATGAAATGAATTCTATGCCTGTTCATTGATATTTCCTCCACCCAAGAACTTTCTTCTTCGTTGTCAACCACATGTGGGCATCCAACGCTGGCTCTTACATTTAGATCCAAGTCACTTACATATCTACAACTTGAAATCATTTTGTGGTCAACTTCCTTCCAATCCTTCTACCAATTAGCTTACGTCCATGCTCCTGAGAACTGAACTCTTTTCCAGGGGAAAGAGATCTTCATAACTTTACACAAGTAAATCTGCCTCCTTTGTTCCTAAGTTAAAAAAAACTCGCTGGCCTGGGCATGCTGGACATATTATAATTGTTCAGTGTTTAAGAAGAGGGGTTTCGGCCCGAGTGAAGTGCCTGAGCGTTAAGAAGTGTCTGAAGAAGGGTTTCAGCCCGAAACGTTGCCTATTTCCTTCGCTCCACAGATGCTGCTGCACCCGCTGAGTTTCTCCAGCACTTTTGTCTACCTGATAATTGTTCAGCTCTTGCAAAGTATTTATAAAATCTCACTTGTACCCTAACTGGTGCCATTACATCTTTACTGCAGTGTGATCATCAAAACCCTGCACATTACACTGACCTCATGTTCTCTACAGTCCCTGCTCTTGTATTCTCCATGCCCAATTAAGATAAATGATTAATTGGACATGGTGGAGAATTATTGTCTAATTAAGGCATTATGCTCTACCTTCTAGGCCATTTTATCTGCTAACTTTAGGGATGTGTGGACGTATACCAACATCCCCATAACTTTTAAAGTATCTTATAATTTATTGTGCATTCCTAATCCCTCCTCAAATGTATTATTTCTACTGGATGAATTCCCTTCACATTGTTGTGATCACCTAACCTGTGCATTGAAATCTTCCTGCAGACAAACACTTTCCTCTTCACTGTCAGTTATGCTACCAAGGATGATATCTAACAGTGGTCCCTACATTTCGATCCGTCACTTCCATATGCCTTGGAAAGCAAAAGGCAATCACAAGAAACTATGTGAGGATTGAGTGGAGCCAGCTGTGCTGAAAATTGTGAAAGAATAAAGATTTTGAGTACATCTGATACAGGTCACCTAAATGTGAAAAAGTAAGTAAATGGTAATCACAGATTAAAGCTAGCTTCAATATTTGCTTTATCACAATAAGCACAAACACAGTTTACACAGATCTGTCGAACAGTTTAATTTAAATCAACCACACAGGACTTCCCTTGGTTGAAGAATAATTCATTGCTCAGGGGAGATTTGAAGAAATCAGGAACAGAAGAAAAAATAAATGCATCATCCTTCTCTCATGATGAGCCACATGATGGGTGTTAAGTTGGTAGGCAACAAATCCTTCCCAAAATGTTTAATATAATGAATCACATTGCAAGCTTTATGAATATTTCATAATTTACTTTGTCTTGTTTCATGTATACACAATATTACCTAGTTCAAATTAAAGTCAACAGTATAGGGGAGGGTAAAACTACCGTGCCAGACTGGTCAGCATGGGAATGGGAAGTAAAATTGGTTAGCAACCGGGAGTCTAACAGGCCTTGGCAGACAGAGTAAGTGTTCAGTGAGACAGTCGCCCGGTCTATGCTTGGTCTCATCGATCTAAAGGAGGCCACGTTGAAGGGCGGCACGGTGGTACAGAGGTGGAGTTGCTGCCTTACAGCGCCAGAGACCCGGGTTCGATCCCAACTACGATCTTCGGTTTCCTCCCACACCGCAAAGATGTACAAGTGTGTGGGTAAATTGGCTTGGATTTAAGTGTAAATTGTCCCTAGGATTGATGGTCTGTGTGGACTCGGTGGGCCAAATGGCCTGTTTCCGCACTTCTAAACTAATCAGGAGCACCAAAGGCAATAGATGCGGTTAGAGGCGGTACATGTGAACCTCTGTCCCGTTGGGCTGCTGGGACCTCCACCCCAGTGTACACACAGTTCATCCACCATCTCCCACACCCCTAGTCACCCCTGCTCCTTTCCCCACTGATCGCCCATCCCAGATTTAGCAATTGCTGGCATTGCCTGTAAGTTTCATCAATAAAGATGGCGTGTAGACAAATTCAGATGATTCATGCAGTGTCACTTTTAGGCAGAACTTTCTAAGCAATGATGCACATTAGCCATGGCAGCGATCTCTCTCTGGAGCAAAGAAAACAACTGAAACAAGAGGAACATTACTCCAAATGGAGGAAGTCAAACAAAGAGAACATGCTGAAGGAATGCATTCAAACAAAATGTCCTGGACACTGTTCAATTGGAGATGGAAGATGGTTAAATTAATGACATTAGCATGACACAATGAGGCATAGGAGGCATAAATAAAAATTTAAAATCTCAAAAAATATTTGTAATACATAACACTTGGTAAATAATTGAAGATATAAAGCAAATACAAGAAGGGAAAGCTCCAGCAGTCCGGGAATGTGGGAGGTTTGTGCAAGCGGTTAGACAAGCAGGGAGCAGACAAGCTGTGCCCCACCCCGACATTACAACTGGGCCACCAGCACATCCCCCATCGATTCATACACGATCACAGCTTAGCATCTTCTTCATGGACACCAAATCAAAGTGAAAATGCAGCCTTGGTGACCTAACATTTAAAATATACATTTATGAAGTGAATGTAATGTAGGGGTGGTGTAGTGGCGCAGAGGTACAGCTGCTGCCTCACAGCATCAGGGACCCAGGTTCAATCCTAACTGCTCGTGCTGTCTGTGCGGAATTTGTACCTCCTCCCTGTGACCGCATGGGGTTTTTTCCGGGTGCTCCGGTTTCCTCCCACGTTCCAAAGACGTACAGGCTTGCAGATTAATTGGTTTCTGTAAATTGCCCCTGGTGTATCGGGTGTGAAAGTGGGATAATGCAGAACTAGTGTGGGGAAGATCGATGGTCGGCATGGATTCAGTGGGCCAAAGGGCCTGTTTCCATGCTGTATCTCTAAACTACTTTAATAACAAGCAGAGGTTGATGAAAAGGTTGAGATTTCTCATCCAGAATTATGTCATTTCACCCAGCAAAGTTTTACTCGAGTCATATCTACTCTAGTAAATACAGATTAAATAAATTGAATACAATAGTGTTCAATGATACAATAGAATACAATAGAGTTCTTATAGAAACTTGCAAAATTCTTAAGGGGTTGGACAGGCTAGATGCAGGAAGATTGTTCCCGATGTTGGGGAAGTCCAGAACAAGGGGTCACAGTTTAAGGATAAGGGGGAAATCTTTTAGGACCAAGATGAGGAAAACATTTTTCACACAGAGAGTGGTGAATCTCTGGAATGCTCTGCCACAGAAGGCAGTTGAGGCCAGTTCATTGGCTATATTTAAGAGGGAGTTAGATGTGGCCCTTGTGGCTAAAGGGATCAGGGGGCATGGAGAGAAGGCAGGTACAGGATACTGAGTTGGATGATCAGCCATGATCATATTGAATGGCGGTGCAGGCTCGAAGAGCCGAATGGCCTACTCCTGCACCTATTTTCAATGTGTCTATGATCACTTTGTGCACTGTGATAAAATGGTAGGAGGGCTGTCTGATGACTTTTCTCATTAGTGCTTTAATAAATCGTTAAATTGCAGCCCTTCCCAGGGTTTTTATTTGAAAGCCTGAGGACAGAACTTTGAAGTCGAGTAACAATCATGAGAATCAATTCAAGCACATGGTTTACAACCACGAGAGCCATCTGATACTAACACACCATTTGCACAATGTTTACAGCTTACTCTAAATGATTATGGCAGTTATTTTCTTTAAAATGCAAATTATTTTCAAGCTTTCAGAATGTTACATATAGGAACAAATAATTCAGGAAAAAAATGGCAATCAACACTTCTGCTATTTAAAGATTTTAACACGATAAATCCTATTATTGCAACGGATAACACAAAAGGACTTTGTATATCATGAAATGCCAGGTAACTTACCATAAAACAAATTCATCCTTTGTAAGTGTACAGCAGGAAATAAAATCACAAATTATTTTAAAGGTTAAAAACCTCCCAATTTTAACTCGATTTGAGTTTGTCAATTTTTCAAGAACATAGAGCTTAAATATAGATATTTTTAAAAAGCAGTGAAAATACTTACCACTAACATATCTCAACATGCAATATTCAATGTATCAAGCATGAAAGCATTCATAGAATTATAAGGAATTAAAACTCCCTTATTGTATCACTATGATTCTGAAAAATCTATTAAAGCTGCATTGAAGTCACTTGCAAGCAATATGCACTTCAGCACACCCGCCCCATCTTGCAGATTCTAGTTTAAATACTTCTATTTGAAAACATAATGAGAGTCAACCATGATGTCAAGTGAAAAGTAACAAGTGAGAAGAATTTCAAAAAGAAGTGCAAAGCAAGAATTTCATTGTCCTATCTGGGACACATGACAATAAACTCTCTTGACATGACTGTATTGTTTATATCGCAGTGCATCAAGCCCATACTTAACCTCTAATTGTATTAAATCGATGAACAAAGAGCAGGGCAAAAAATTGCAACAATAAGAGTAACAGATATCAAAGATTAAAATTTGCTTCTCGAGAACTGTACAATATACAGAACAAATGTTATCAATGCACTATATGTTAAATCACCATAATTCTAGTTGCACAATTAAATCATGGCAATTCTTACTTTATATTTAACTATATACATGCAGTTTGTGAGTTTTAGCTATTTACAGTGCCCTCCATAATGTTTGGGGCAAAGACCCATAATTTATTTGTTTGTCTCCGTACTCCACCATTTGAGATCTATAATAGAAAAAAATCACATGTGGTTAAAGTGCACATTGTCAGATTTTAATAAAGGCCATTTTTACACATTTTGCTTTCACCATGTAGGAATCACAGCAATATTTATACATAGCCCCCCCCCAATTTCAGGGCACCATAATGTTTGGGACACAGCATGTCATGTAGATGGAAGTATTCATGTTTAGTATTTCGTTGCATATCCTTTGCATGCAATGACTGCTTGAAGTCTGTGATTCACGGACATCACCAGTTGCTGGGTGTCTTCTCTGGTGATGCTCTACCAGTCCTGTATTTCAGCCATCTTTAGCTTATGCTTGTTTTAGGGGCTAGTCCCCTTCAGTTTTATCTTCAGCATATAAAGGGCATGCTCAATTGGGTTCAGATCAGGCGATTAACCTGGCCACTCAGGAATTTACCATTTTTCAGCTTTGAAAAACTCCTTTGTTCCTTTAGCAGTACGTTTGGGATCATTGTTTTGCTGTAGAATGAACCGCCAGCCAACGAGTTTTGAGGCATTTGTTTGAACTTGAGCAGATAGGATGTGTCTATAGACTTCAGAATTCATTGTGCTATTACCATCAGCAGTTGTATCACTAATGAAGATAAATGTGAGCCAGTACCTTCAGCAGTCATTCATGTCCAGGCCATAACACCTCCACCACCGTATTTCACAGATGAGGTGGTATGCTTAGGATCTTGGGCAGTTCCTTCTCTCCTCCATACTTTGCTCTTGCCATCACTCTGATATAAGTTAATCTTCGTCTCATCTGTCCACAAGACCTTTTTCCATAAATGTGGTTGCTCTTTTAAGTGCTTCTTGGCAAACTGTAACCTGGCCATCCTATTTTTACGGCTAACCAGTGGTTTGTATCTTGCAGTGTAGCCTCTGTATTTCTCTTCATGAAGTCTTCTGCGGACAGTGGTCATTGACAAACACCTGACTCCTGAAGAGTGTTTCTGATCCATCGGACAGGTGTTTGGTGATTTTTCTTTATTATAGAGAGAATTCTTCTGTCATCAGCTGTGAAGGTCTTCCTTGGCCTGCCAGTCCCTTTGCAATTAGTAAGCTCAACAGTGCTCTCTTTCTTCTTAATGATGTTCCAAACAGTAGATTTTGGTAAGCCTAAGGTTTGGCTGATGTCTCGCACAGTTTTATTCTTGTTTCTCAGTCTCATAATGGCTTCGTTGACTTTCATTGGTACAACTTTGGTCCTCATGTTGATAAACAGCAATAAAAGTTTCCAATGGTGATGAAACTACTGGAGGAAAGACTAGGTGCTGAGAGCTCTCTTATACCTGCATGAAGGTGGCAATTAAACACACCTGAGCAATTACAAACACCTGTGAAGCCATGTGTCCTAAACATTATGGTGCCTTGAAATGGGGGGGACTGTGTATATTCTGTAATTTCTACATGGTGACACCAAAATGCATAAAATTGGCCTTTAATAAAATCTGACAACGTGCGCTTTAACCACATGTGATTTTTTTCTATTACAAATCTCAAATTGTGGAGCACAGAAGCAAATAAATAAATGGGCCGTTGTCCCAAACATTATGGAGGGCACTGCAATCCGCAAGAAATTTACAATAGGATTATTTTACTATTTTAAATTTAGCAAGTAAAATGCTAAATTAACAGAAAAGTTTATTTGAAAAGCACATTAAAAATCAAGACCATTTCATACTTGATACAATGGAAGTGGATAAAAACATTTCAGTATATATTGACAAGAACTTGGTACCAAAAAACTATTTAACTTGCTTTAAGACACTGATAGTTTACGATCTCAAACCTTTTTGCATCCAATGAAACACCCTTAAATGTCCAGTTGCTGTTGCAACGTAGGAAACAAGCAGTCGAGACATTTCAAACAAGGCTGCACTCAGCATGAGATAATCTAAGCCTTTTCTAACACTTAAAGCCATATTAATTGAGCAACAAATATTATTCCTAGTACCAGGTGGGCAGTTGAAACTCACCTCTTCTTCCTTAATCTGCACTTGCTTGAAGTTTATGAAGCAATACTAATGACTGGTGGCATGTTATCACACTTTGCTATTAATGGCAATGCAACTTGACATTAACCAGCCAAGTATCACATTTCATGTCACCATAGACTATGAATAATCAGAAAACATTTACAAGCTGCTTTTAATAGAAGGTCCACCTCCTCCTGCCCCTGTCATGTTTCAGTGGCTGTTCATTAACCCCTGACATATGTGTCAGGCTTACATAGAAACATAGAAATTAGGTGCAGGAGTAGGCCATTCGGCCCTTCGAGCCTGCACCGCCATTCAATATGATCATGGCTGATCATCCAACTCAGTATCCCGTACCTGCCTTCTCTCCATACCCTCTGATCCCCTTAGCCACAAGGGCCACATCTAACTCCCTCTTAAATATAGCCAATGAACTGGCCTCGACTACCCTCTGTGGCAGAGAGTTCCAGAGATTCACCACTCTCTGTGTGAAAAAAGTTCTTCTCATCTCGGTTTTAAAGGATTTCCCCCTTATCCTTAAGCTGTGACCCCTTGTCCTGGACATCCCCAACATCGGGAGCAATCTTCCTGCATCTAGCCTGTCCAACCCCTTAAGAATTTTATAAGTTTCTATAAGATCCCCTCTCAATCTCCTAAATTCTAGAGAGTATAAACCAAGTCTATCCAGTCTTTCTTCATAAGACAGTCCTGACATCCCAGGAATCAGTCTGGTGAACCTTTTCTGCACTCCTTCTATGGCAATAATGTCCTTCCTCAGATTTGGAGACCAAAACTGTACGCAATACTCCAGGTGTGGTCTCACCAAGACCCTGTACAACTGCAGTAGAACTGCAGTAGAACCTCCCTGCTCCTATACTCAAATCCTTTTGCTATGAAAGCTAACATACCATTCGCTTTCTTCACTGCCTGCTGCACCTGCATGCCTACTTTCAATGACTGGTGTACCATGACACCCAGGTCTCGCTGCATCTCCCCTTTTCCTAGTCGGCCACCATTTAGATAATAGTCTGCTTTCCTGTTTTGAAATATTTGAAATAATTTAATTGCCACACAACCAAGGTCGGTGGTATTTGGGTTGCCAGCAGCGGTACAATAATAAAGAACACACCACAATAAAAATTTTACACAAACATCCACCACAGCATTCTTCACTGTGGTGGAAGGCACAGAGCTTGGCCAGTCCGCCTCCATTTTGGACATTATACTGCATCTGCCAAACATTTGCCCACTCACCCAGCCTATCCAAGTCACCTTGCAGTCTCCTAGCATCCTCCTCACAGCTAACACTGCCCCCCAGCTTAGTGTCATCCGCAAACTTGGAGATATTGCCTTCAATTCCCTCATCCAGATCATTAATATATATTGTAAATAGCTGGGGTCCCAGCACTGAGCCTTGCGGTACCCCACTAGTCACTGCCTGCCATTGTGAAAAGGACCCGTTTACTCATACTCTTTGCTTCCTGTTTGCCAGCCAGTTCTCTATCCACATCAATACTGAACCCCCAATGCCGTGTGCTTTAAGTTTGTATACTAATCTCTTATGTGGGACCTTGTCGAAAGCCTTCTGGAAGTCCAGATACACCACATCCACTGGTTCTCCCCTATCCACGCTACTAGTTGGACCAATGATAACATAATTAAAAAGAATAGGGTAGGAAGTTCCTCAAGCCTGCTCAATATCATCGCTCCTGATCCATGACAATAATTTTCCTATCCAGTTTCTCTCATCCACTCCCATCTTTAATATATTCAGTGCCTGAGCAAGCACATTTAGGGAATGTTACCAGGGCTCGAAATTAACGGCTGTCTGGGTGCCAATGGCCATCTAAAGTCCCGCCGGGCAACCTAAAAGCTGTGCCAATTTGCCCGGCTTGGTAAGCACCCGGGACATCTGCCGTTCAACTCTGAGCGGACCCCCCTATCTCTCTCTCTCTGTCACTCTCTGTCTCCGCCCACCATCTGCCATCCGTTTCCGGGCGGCCTGGTCTCCACTCTCCAGCCGCTCCTCATCCGCCGGCACAGCCGGCCGCCTTGCACATGCGCACTGCCACCACATCATCGGCCGCCCTGCACATGTGCACTGCCACGGCAACTGGTTGCCACCGGGCACTTTCTCTCTCCCTTTGCATCGTGGGAGATCTGGCCGCCATTGCTGTCCAGTCGCCGCCTCACCGCGACCGCTAAAAACCAACGCAGGATCACTCCCTGGAGCTGGAGTAACTCTAGCTTCATGGTTTCCAGTTCCTACAAAAATATTCCAAATGGAATTTAAATTGGAGGTGTTGGAGGGTCCACCACCAAACTCCAAACAATAACAGCCTATTGCACTTTATCTGTTTATTTATTGTCTATATATATGGTCTATGGTATATAGACACACTGAACTTGACTCTCTTGACTCTTGACTTGGACTTAAGCCAAAAAAAGGGTTCTTGGGGAAAAAAGAGCTACCTTAAATTTAGTTGCATCTGGTTGGGTAACTATGGTAGGGCCATAAAGGCACATTGCAGCCCTCGCCTCCATACCATTCGTCCCCCGAATCATCACCCATCTCCTTGCAAGGCCCTCCATGTTGGCTCCAAGTACATCGATTGCTTTTGTTCATAGCACCTACCACCCGACTCAGCACTTTTAGTGAAACGTGCACCTTTTCTCCTACTTTTTTCTGCATTGCAACAGTCACTAGGCTCTCTACCATTTCCTGTGCAAGTCCTGTCTTGGTTTTACATATTAAACCGTAACTCCTAACATTTGTCAAGACTTGGATATTCTTGTTCACTGTCTTCTAACACAAATTTTGGTGTCATGTCCAAATTTACTACAAAGTTAACACTTATCAATTCTCTTTGTGTGTGAAAAGAATCGGATTTCCTTAATCGGTCCTTCCCTATCCAAAAGCTATGTCTAAGAGTCCTATCCAACAACTTTCCCACCACTGACGTCAAACTCACTGAATGGGTGAAACACATTTAGTCTGTGTCCCTGGATACCAATTATTAAAAATGTAATCATATTACAATGTTTTTCAAATTTCAAGGAAATATTCTGAGATACTCACAATTATTGGACCACGTTTGCCATCACGATACACATGGAGGTACCCAACATACATAACAAGGGCGGCAATACAATAGAGGAAGGCCAAGATTCCGATGGCAACAAAAAACTCAGCCGAGGATGAAAAATCTCCAACTAGATGGGTGATAACAGAACTATTGCATGTCTTCAATTGTATAAAGGGAATAGAATTCAACCTGGAAAATAACAGGTCAATGATTACTTTCATATGGACGTTACCACAGCTATCGACTACTTTCATACAAAACATTATTGTCAATAATATTTATCCGAGCAGTCACTCTCCAACTTCTAGAGCAGTAAACAAGAGTTTACTGAATCACTTAGTTGCCCATTCATTGAACAGCAGTTCTGTAACATGGCGTCACATAGGGACAATACTTCATTTAGTCCCCAGCCCATATTAACTGCCATGCAAGACCATTTGTCACTAAATGAGTGACAATGGAAGATATTGCGATGGGAAAGGTTTGAGGAATTTTCATTAGTATTCAAAGACTGTAAAGACGCAAACTTGGTAAAAAAATCCTGAAACCTTAGATTTAACGTCATGGTGCAGAAGGGTAGCTAAGCATTGGTTATTAATATTCGGAACTACGTGAAATTAATTGAATTTGGAGTGAAAAAATAATTGTTCTGTGGAGGTACAAACTCACACAATAAAATAGAGGAAATGGAATGTGCCTTGACATTGGTGATAACATCACAAACAGTAAAACTACTAACCTGAATGGATATTGGAACTTTGAGTGAAATTCGTGAACGCTACTGTCATTGTTGCAGGTCACCTTCAATGCAGTTTGGCCAGAATATCCGCTGCATGTTGCAAATGCAAAGATTGCAAATATCTGAAAGCACAAAGATCACGTGAAAGGAAAATCTATATGAGAACTGGCAAAAGATGTCCAGCCCTTTAATCACAAGTCCGTTAGTATGAAGATAAGACCAGTTCTGCACCACCATTCACTCTGAACAAATCAGATCATTTATAATTATACAGCTGATAATCCAGGATCAACATCAAGGGCCATTCTCTGTTCTCCCCTCTTCATACAGAGAGAAAATACAAACGCTTGAAGGGACATATCACTAGATTTAAGAAAAAAATGTCCTATTGGCATCAGACTTCTTAAAAGACTACTTGTATTTCAAGGATGAATTCCTGATCATCCAATTACTTCATTGAGTCCCTTATACTTTTGTTTTAAATGCAATTTCTTTGCAGCTGTAACACTATATTCTGCATTACATTTATTTTTATCTCTTCGATATTTTGACTTACATAGTATATATGTATGGTGTATATATACATACGTGTAGGAAAGAACTGTAGATGCTGGTTTAAATCGAAGGTAGACACAAAGTGCTGGAGTAACTCAGCGGGGCAGGCAGCATCCCATTCGGATTGAGACCCTTCTTCAGACTGATGTTATAGGAGTGGGCAGGACAGAGATAGAATGTAGTCAGAGATAGTAAGACTGATGGGTGAACTAGGAAGGGGGAGGGGATGGAGAGAGAGGGAAAGCAAGAGCAATTTGAAGTTAGAGGTGTCAATGTTCATATACCATGATATATGGTGTATATGGTATGATTTCCCCAGAGAGCATGCAAAACAAAGTTGTATCTCGTGGTGCATGTGACAATAATAAACAATAATTAACCCAGAACAACAGGCGATCCCTTGATATAGGGAAAGCCTTGAAAAATAGTGCTGGGGATACATTTTCAGCTGAGTGCATATTGTTTTATTGAATAGCCTGGACAAGGTTCCATTAACCTCTGCTGAAAATGATGTATTGGATCTAATTAACAAAGATTTCAACAATAAACAAAATTCAACCTCTGCTGAGAGATAATCAGGTAAAAACAGCAGTAAACCTAGTGTTAGTACCATCAATTATAATGCCAGGGCCACCTATGGTCAATTGGGTGGCAGTCAAGCCAAGTGGGAAGGGTTGGGTTCATGGTCCTATCTGGAGGCATGCGCACAAAGATCCAGCAAGACCCTGTATTGAAGTACTGGGGGAGTGTCCTTGCCAATGTTTATCTCGTAATCACTACAGACTTCAGTTTTGCACTGTTAATATGTGGTTACCTCGTATTAATGATTATTAATTTATTATATTATGGATTATTGTATATTTATCTGTGTGTTAAGGGACCTGCAAAGCTACAACAAGTAAGAATTTAATTGATCCGTTGCCAAAATATATGACAATTAAACACTCTTGACTCTCTGACAAACTCTGCTCGACATTATATCGCAGTGCATAAGAAGTCATTATTGTAGTACCGTAAGGCTGCAAAGGGCCTTAATGGAATTATATTAAAAAACATGAAAGGATCCAAGTATTTAAGCATCTAAGCATATTTCAAACCTTTGTAAAACTAATGACTAGAAGCTTGTTTTACCAAATATAGTCAGAGACATAAGCGATTACAGCATTTTGACATGCTTGGCTTCTATTCACTTCAACTCTGAGCGTCAATCGGAATTGAGCTGTACTCCAATGCAAGGATTAGAAACACAGAATCATGCAGCACAGACACAAGCCCTTTCGACCCACCTCGCCCAGCTGCACTACACAGATAGTGAGAGAACGACAAGTGTCGGGTGTTCAGTTGGTCACCAGTGCCTTCTTTGGAAAAAAATTGCCAACGGTTAACATGTAGGTACAGGGAGCAAACGGTTGACCTTTCTTGTAAGAGGATTTGTGTGTAAGCGGAAAGATAACTAACTGCACTTACATAGGGCTAAGGTGATAGAGCACCTGGAATACAGCGTACTGAGGAGAGAAGTTGGGGAGTCAAGTTGCATTTGGCATATTATATTCAGTTTTGGGCACCATGTTATAAGGAAGATGGAAAGGGTTCGGAGAAGATTTACGAGGATGTTGCCAAGACTCATTTAGACAGCTACATGAACCGGATAGGTTTAGAGGGAACACAAAATGCTGGAGTAACTCAGCGGGACAGGCAGCATCTCTGGAGAGAAGGAATGGGAGACGTATCGGGTCGAGACCCTTCATCAGACTGATCAGCCTGTCCCTCTGAGTGACTCCAGCATTTTTGTGTCTTCCTTCAATTTAAACCAGCATCTGCAATTTTTTCCTATACATCCTATAGGTTTAGTGGGATATGGGCCAAACGCAGGCAGGTTGGACGTGCAGATGGGACATATTGGTATATGTGGGCAAGTTATGCCGATGGGCCTGTTTCTACACTGTATGACCCTATATGAAACCTTCCAACCTAAAGGAGGATATATATGTGATAGAGGGAACCCAGTGATACTCAACACGTTGTGCTGTTGATCCCACGAGGAAGGACTAAACGATGAGCCTAAACTTTCTTAGAGTTTAGGAGAATGAATGGTGATCTCATTGAAACATACAAAATTATTTTGTGGCTTAACGTACTCCATTCACAGATGTTTCACCCAGGTTGGAATGGCCTGAGGCAGGGGCTCACTCTTAAAATAAGAGATCAGCCAATCAAGATTGTGAAATTTCACTACTCAGAGAGAAACAATTTTTGGAATGCCCCAAACAGGAGGACTATGAAGGTGCAGTTGCTGAGATTATTCAAGAAAGAGACTGACAGAACTTTGGATTTTAATGGAATCAAGATATGGGGTTGGTGCATTAAAGTAGTCAGGTGAACGAGGCAACAGGTCAGACAATTTCTGACCGAATGGTATGGCATCCATGAAGGTCAAATATCCTTCACCTGGCCCCGTCCCCATATATTATGATGAAATACGACAAACCTACATGAGAAAATCAAAATGATGACTTGTTTTGACATTAGAATAGTTCTTTTTCACAGGGGACATGCCACATCATTTATATATGTAGTACAATGAATTTTCCCCCCACCCCCCAAGTCCATAATAGGGACATCAGTTCAGCACATACAAGGATAAAGCGTGTGTGATGTGCCCAGCACAATTTCACTCCATCTATTATTATCCTGCTATTCTCTCCCAAGAATCTTGGAATGACAAGATACAGTAAACCCTTGTTTTAACAGACCTCTTTATAACGGATTTCAGTTGTAGCGGACGGATCTGCCCCTGGCTTGACTGTGGCGGTCGAATCTCCAAGACTAATTTTGATTATGTGAGGGAAAGGGACAACTAATTATCTCCCCCCTCCTCCCCCTAACAGACTGGGATTTTACTTTTCCAAAGAGAACAATAGGGTCTCAACCCGAAACGTCACTCATTCTTTCTCTTCAGAGATGCTGCCTCCCGACCCGCTGAGCTCCAGCATTTTGTATCTATAATAGGATCGAGAACTCAGTTATAGTGCATTAACTATCTACAATCTGGAGAAGGAATGTCAATTTCATGTAAACTTCAGGAAGCCTCTAAATTTAACTCCAAAACGATGTTGTGTGATTTCATTGTCCAAGGGCGGTAATATTTTCACAGAAGGATGCAGAGTTGCCACTTCAGCATAACTTGATCATTGTCAGAGGAAGAGCTAATTAGGACTTGTTTCGCAGTGACCAACTAAGAGTGTCGGCAAAAGAATATTATTTTAAAAGGGTTCAGAGGTCAGTTTCTTGTCACATGTACCAATTAAGGTACAGTGCAACTAGAAATACCATTAATTAAAATCACTCAAATTAAAATTAAACCATCCAAGCATTAATCTTAAACACCATTACTGATTTCATCACATCTGGCTGACTGCCTTCCACAGCCTCCAACCTTATAGTTTCCCAGCTCCGCACAGCCCGGTTTTACCTTTGCCCCAAAATCCACAAACCAAACTGCCCTGGCAGACCCATCGTCCTTGTCCCACGGAAATGATTTCCACTTACCTTGACTCCATCCTATCCCCCCCCCCCCCCGGTCCAATCTTCCCTGACCTACGTCCAAGATACCTCACCGGGGACCGCCTTGAGGGAGGTGGATGAACAATGGAGGACCTTCCGTGGTGGGGAACCTGGGGTGTGGGAGGGTGAGCACAAAGGGGGCTCTGGAGCGGGGGTATTTTGTAACTCTATAAGCGCCCTCTATGTGGCGACTATTTGCAAGCAAAGAATTTGACTGTGACTTATCACCTGTGACAAAGCATTAATTATGCATTTCAATCTTTTAGGTTGATGCATTAGATCTGAGAACATCAGGTGACATTTTGCTTATGGAAAGAGTTTTCACAAATCGGCATTGACCAAACATCTGCATTTTCTCCCTTCATTCTATGCGCTTGGATTAATTCAGATCGTCAATATTTTTAATACCATCCTATAATATTACCATTAGAGATTAGAATTAATCTCACAGATTATTGCTGACTATTTAACATATCAGTCAGTACCTGAGGAGCAGGAAATAACGTTAACACTTCAGGTGCACGCCCTTTCATCAGAACTATTTATCTTATGTACCATTGTAAACGTGTTTGTATAACTTAACAGGAACACTACTTTCCACAGTCCTGTATTGTGAATAAAAACAATTAAAAAGTAAAATTAATTACACACCCATGTCAATACACCTGCCTTGCAAGAACTCAATCACATTTGCACAAAACGGCAAAAAAGGAGACTGTACAGAGGACCCACTCTACAGGAGGCGTCTTCCCCAGAGTGCCACCCGTGTCGCCACGTAATTTGCCCACGCGTCAAAAGATGGGAGTCAAAACAATATAACATACAAATACCATGTCTGTAAATATTCAATGTGTATCGCATTTTTCAGTAGTGATCTGTGAATTCTGATACACAGATGCATACAGCACTGGAAACAGGCCCTTTAACCAGACTCATCTTTGCCAAGGTAGAAACAAAATGCTGGAGTAACTCAGCGGGACAGGCAGCATCTCTGGAGAGAAGGAATGGGTGACGTTTTGGGTCGAGACCTTTCTTCAGAGTTGCCCTCATCCCTGCCAACCAAGATGCCTATCTAAAGCTGTCCCATTTGCCTGTATTTTGGCCCATATCCCTCTAAACCATTCATTGTCATCTATCTGTCCAAATGTCTTCAGTGTTGCTATTATACCCGCCTCAACTGCTTCCATATAACCATATAACAATTACAGCACGGAAACAGGCCATCTCGGCCCTTCTAGACTGTGCCGAACACTTATTCTCCCCTAGCCCCACCCACCTGCACTCAGACCATATCCCTCCATTCCTTTCCCGTCCATATACCTATCCAATTTATTTTTAAATGATAAAATCGAACCTGCCTCCATCACTTTCACGGGAAGCTCATTCCACACAGCTACCACTCTCTGAGTAAAGAAGTTCCCCCTCATGTAACCCCTAAACGTCTGTCCCTTAATTCTCAAATCATGTCCTCTTATTTGAAAGGTCCCTACTCTCAATGGAAAAAGCTTACCCACTGGCAACTCGTTCCACAATCCCATTATTCTCTGTACAAAGAAGTTGCCACTCAGGTTCCCATCTACGGGCGGCAGTGGCACAGCTGGTAAAATTGCTGCCAGAGACTCGTGTTCAATTCTGACCTAGGGTGCTGCCTGTGTGAAGTTTGTATGTGTGGTCGGAATGATCTTGTTGGCCTCGGGCCTGTTTCCACGTCTAAAACCAAAAATAAATAAATCCTTCCCTTCACAGCTAAACCAATGCTCTCTAGTTTTTGATTCCTCAACACTAGGAAAAAGACTGCATGCATTCACCCTATCCATCCTCAGTCTCCAAGGAATAAAGTCCTGGTCTGCACAACCACTTCCTATAACTTAGGCTCTTGGGACCTGGCAACATCCTTGCAAATGGTTTCTATGCTCTTTGCAAGCTTAATGGAATCTTTCTAATAGGATGACGACCAAAGCTGAATACTCCACGTGTGGTCTCACAAACATCTTGTACAATTATAATGTAACGTCCCAACTTCCATACTCAATGGCCTGACTGATGAAAGCCAGCTTGCCAAAAGTCTTCTTCACCACACTATCCACCCGTGACAACACTTTCAGGGAACGATGTACTTGTACTCCTTGATCCCTCTGCTCGGCAACACTCCCCGTCACCCAACCAAACACTGTGAAGTCCGTACCTGGTGTGACCTCACAAAATGCAAACATCTCACACTTATCTGAATGAAACCTCCATTAGCCATTTCTTGGCCCACTTGTCCAGCTGATCAATGTCCTGCTGTAATTCTTGATAACCACCTTCAATGTCCACTATACCATGTATTGTAATGTCATCTGCAAGCTCACTTATTATGCCTTATACATCACACAAATCATTTTTTTAAATAGATGACAAATAGAAACCATGTACAAATCCTAATGGTCTTGCTGAAGACAAATTTCCATTACTCAAACTAGTGTGAAGCAGGGGTCATCTGTTATTTTAAGTTGAGATGCTGTAATCATAACAATAGCTAGCAGCATAACAATTTTAGATTGAGCAGCTGCAAGGTTAGAAGCGCCAATATCTTCACAGGTTGTTGTAAATTAATTTCACGTGATTGCCCATCAAACCTATCTGTTAGATTAAAAGACTCCCTATTCGTTGCGGGACACGAAGAGCACCAGAAATCTCCCTCTGCTAAAGTGTGTGGGAAGGAACTGCAGGTGCTAGAGTAACTCAGGCGGCATCTCTGGAGAGAAGGAATGGGCGACGTTTTGGTTTGAGACCCTTCTTCAGACTGAGAGTCATGGAAGAGTGAGGCATGGAGATATGGAAGGGTAAGGTGTGAAAACACAGAACAAAGGGGACGGTGGATCATGGAAGAAAGATTCTAAGCGGAGTAAGAGGCAACCTTGGCTGATAAGGGAAGTTAGGGACCGTATAAAACTAAAATAAAAGGTGTATAACAAAGCAAAGAGTAGCGGGAAGCCAGATGATTGGGAAAGTTTCAAAGGACATCAGAAGGTAACAAAAAGGGTAATACGGGGTGAAAAGATGAAGTACAAGGGGAAGCTGGCCAAGAATATAAAGAAGGATAGTAAAAGCTTTTTTAGGTATGTTAAGAGAAAAATATTAGTAAAGACAAATGTGGGTCCCTTGAAGGCAGAAACAAGGAAGACAGAAACAATCTCCCAGATGTGCTAGAGGACAGAGGATCTCGGAAGACAGAGGAACTGAAAGAAATTTGTATTAGGCGAGAAATAGTATTGGGTAGAATGATGGGACTGAAGGCTGATAAATCCCCAGTGCCTGATGGTCTGCATCCCAGGCTACTCAAGGAGGTGGCTCTAGAAATCGTTGATGCATTGGTGATCATTTTCCAATGTTCTATAGATTCAGGATCAGTTCCTGTGGATTGGAGGGTAGCTAATGTTATCCCATTCATCAAGAAAGGAGCAAGAGGGTAAACAGGGAATTATAGACCAGTTAGCCTGATGTCAGTGATGGATAAGATGCTGGAGTCAATTATTAAATAAGTAATAACGATAGCAGTAAAAGGAGTGGTCCAAGTTAGCATGGATTTATGATGGGGAAATCCTGCTTGACTAATCTTGGAATTTTTTTGAGGATGTGGCAAGTAAAATGGATGAAGGAGAGCCAGCAGATGTAGTGTATCTGGACATTCAGAAAGCCTTTGATAAGGTCCCACAGGAGATTAGTGGGCAAAATTAGAGCACATGGTACCGGGGATAGGGTATTGACATGGATAGAGAATTGGTTGACAGACAGGAAACAAAGAGTAAGAATAACCGGGTCCCTGTCAGAATGGCAGGCAGTGGCGAGTGGAGTGCCGCAAGGCTCGGTGCTGGGGCCCGCAACTATTTACAATATATATCAATGATTCGGATGATGGAATAAAAAGTAGTACTAACAAATTTGCAGATGACACAAAGCTGGGTGGCAGAGTGAACTGCAAAGAGGATGCTAGGAGGTTGCAGGGTGACTTGGATAGGTTGAGTGAGTGGGCTGATGCATGGCAGATGCAGTATAATGTAGATAAATGTGAGGTTATCCACTTTGGCGGCAAGAACAAGGAGGCAGATTATTATCTCAATGGTGTCAGATTAGGAAAAGAAGACCTGGGTGTCCTTGTACACCAGTCACTGAAAGTAAACATGCAGGTACAGCAGGCAGTGAAGAAAGCTAAAATTGGCCTTCATAACAAGAGGATTTGAGTGGAGTAAAGAGGTCCTTCTGCAATTGTACAGGTCCCTGGTGAGACCACATCTGGAGTATTATGTGCAGTTTTGGTCTCCTAATTTGAGGAAGGACATCCTTGCTATTAAGGGGGTGCAGCGTAGGTTCACGAGGTTAATCCCCGGGATGGCGGGACTGTCATATGGGGAAAGATTGGAAAGACTGGGCTTGTATTCACTAGAATTTAGGATGAGGGGGGATCTGATAGAAACATATAAAATCATAAAAAGAACTGGACACACTAGATGCAGGAAAAATGTTTCCAATGTTTGGGGAGTTCAGAACCAGGTGCCAAAGTCTGAGAATAAAGGGGAGGCCATTTAAAAATGAGATGAGATAAAACCCTTTCACCTAGAGAGTTGTGAATTTGTGGAATTCTCTGCCATGGAAGGCAGCGGAGGCCAATTCACTGGATGAATTTAAAAGAGAGTTCGATAGAGCTCTTGGGGCTAGCAGAATCAAGGGATATGGGGAGAAGGCACGTACGGGTTACTGATTGTAGATGATCAGCCATGATCACAATGAATGGCCGTGCTGGCTCGAAGGGATGAATGGCCTCCTCCTGCACCTATTTTCTAAATGTACCATTAACTAAATATGTATCATTCTACATTTCATTGATCTCATTCCCCTTTGATCTGCTTTCACACTTTACTCTTCCATTTCTCCATCGCCCTCTTCCCCCAATTCTCAAAACGTCACCTATTTCTTCTCTCCAAAGATGCTGCCCATCTTGCTGAGTTACTCCAGTGTTTTGTGCCTATCTTCCTTTTGATAAATTACAGCCTTTGCACGTTCTTTCCTATTCATCACCACTACCTCAAACACTAACCCATGATTAATGCACTATCTCTGTTTCACATTCAGCTTCCCTCCTGGTACAGCAACCACAGAGTAACTTGCCATAAATTAAATTGCAGTTCACTCCTATAAATGACACAGGAAGCGTGGAAGTGAACGGTTATAGATTGCACAAATACAATCTGCCATCTGTTCAGAGGCATCTGTTTAGATTCCACACAGAAAAGCAGAATACAGGTTGTCAGCTAATTACACAACCATTATTTAACCTTCCTAATGTGTGTTTCAATTGAACTTTTTTTTTAAATCTGCCCCATTTACAGTATAGTAAAGATCAAAGTAGACATCAAGTGCTGCCCATTTCACCACATTTGGGAGATAAAGCCGATGTGATTTTTTTTTTTTAAAGAATATGCTCAGGATAGCCAGAACAAAATTGATTAAAAGGAAATAAAAGCAGTTAAAGAAAAATTGTATATTTTTAGGAAATTAGAAATTTTAATAATTTAAGGTACTGGGCACTGAATTTATCTTTTCAGATAAAATATAGTAAGATGCTCTGATAACTTCATTCTGAATTAGTATCTAGTGGAATGTCAAAATTAACTAACTGCAAAGCCAAGCTCATTGCCACAGGATGAAGCTCAATTCCAAATTTGGTCGCACAGTAAGTAAGGGGTGTCAGTGGTTATGGGTGAAGGCAGGAGAATGGGGTTGAGAAGATAGATCAGCCATGATTGAATGGTGGAGTAGACGATGGATCGAATGGCGTACTTCTTCTCCCATCACTTATGAACTATGGTTTGTAATATATGGCATCAGAACTTGTGAGGTCAGATTCCAAATTCAGCCCATCCAGATGGAAAACAAAACTGGTCCCATTCTCAGGCCCAACCCAAAATGTCATCAATGCATGTTCTCCAGAGATGCTGCCCGACATGTTCAACTATCGCAACGCTGTGTGTCTCCCCCCCCCCACCCATTCTTTTCCATTCAGTTTTCCTCATCTGTGCAGTAAATGAAGATATAGAAATAGATACACGGTTGTTCCAAATCGAAACTGTCAAAATGTAATGGCATACAAATTGGCCATAAGTCGAGAGTCAGACGCATGGAAAAAAAAACATTCAGACACCAACCAAGGGTCAAAATGAAGGAAAGATGTTTGTGGTGACACCCACCAAGAACAATCATGTCTACTACCAGAAAGGTAACCCAATCATTTTGATTTTGGAGATTTTGCCAGAGTTAAGGAAATAAACTTGCATATATGGAATACCTTACACAACTTCAGAACGCAAAGTGCCGGAGAGTTAACGGAACACTTCTTTCAACAGTCACCATTGCTTGAAATGTGGCAATATACTTGCATGTGGCAAGCTCTTACAAACAGCAGCATGACGTAACATTATGTTTTGTATAACGTTCCAACTTGTATTCTGACTGTAACAGACCTAAGCGAGTGCACTGGCTTTCACTATCTAGAAAGCCTCCATAATAGATAGACACAAAATGCTGGAGTAACTCAGCGGGACAAGAACGTCGCTGGAGAGAAGGAATGGGTGGTTTTTCTTGTCGAGTCCCTTCTTCAGACTGTCTCGACCCGAAACGTCATCCATTCCTTGGACAAAAGGAAGTGCAGAGTTTTGACGGTGGACTGGGGGTTCAGATTTGCAAACTCTGGCCCATTACATTCATGCCTTTTCTTTTAAAAGACTTCAAAAATTCAAATATTCTCTCTTTCCCCCTCATTCACAGCAATCAGGAATGAAGCTTTCAATTCCCCCCACCCAACAATAAGAATCATGCATCTTCAACTTTCCAAAGAACTGAGTGAGAGATACATGCTGACTGCCCATGTAGAGAAATCATATTGGCCATCTTGCGGTGAAAACAACTATTTTTGCAGCATCTTTAACATAGCAACAAGAACAAAAACTCCACACCTGGTGTACTATGTAAAGCTCTGGTCTCCCTACCCAAAATTAGATAAATTTGCTTCAGAGATGTTGAACAGGTTGGGCCTCTTTTCTCTAGAGTTTAGAAGAGGTAAGATTGAAATATACAAAATGCTGAGATGAAATGGAGAGTGCTTCCACGACCACAGAATCTAGAACTGATGGTCAAAGGCTGAACACAGGAGTTAATCATTCAGAACCGACGAGGAGAAATTTCTGCACCTCGAAAATGGTGAAGCGTCAGAATTCCATACCCAGGAGGCGACTGAAGGCTTTGTCACTGCAGAAATCAATAGGTCTCTAAATAACAGGAGATCAAACGATACGAGTAACGCGTGTTAAGGTCAAAGATCAAACTTGATATTGTCGAAAGGTGCAGAATGGCATACTTAAAGCAAGGTAAGGTGCTAATACTGCAGATGAGCATACGCTGAGGGATGGAGATCCAAGACAAATAGCAAGAAACCTAATGGGAACATTGAGCAGAAATGAATCTAACTGTAGATTAAGACTGCATCCCTGAAACGATGATGAAACATTTAATAGTAATTTGAAAAGGATTGCTCGATATATCCATGAAAAGGAACAAAACAAAACTGCGGGATCTCGAGAGAAAAGTCCCAAAGAGCTGCGAGTTGAATTGAAAAACTCTTTTGGAAGATTGACCCAGACACAAGGAACTTAATGGCCTCACTTTGTGAAATCCAAAGTGCAGCAGGTTTGAGCATTCAAATATAAAAGATACGGAAACCATTACCTAATAGCTTGGACATTGTGAATTTTGTTTTTCACGTTCACTATTAATTTAAACTGTCAGCGATAGTTTCATGAGCTGAAATTAGTTAGATCAAGGAACAGTAAACTTTTTTTTTTTTTTTTTAAATGAAGAAAAAGAAAATCAAATTTCAGGCAGTTTTATTGAGAGCAACCATTAGGTGCAGTTGCATTATATAATTTAAAACATTAGGAAGTCATGTTGCAGCCGTACAAGACTTTGGCCATTTTTGGATGGTCGTGTGCACTTCTAGTCCCCACATTACAGAAAGGATGTGGAAGCTTTGGAAAGGTTCACCAGGATGTTGCCTGGATTAGATAGTATTAGCTATAGCGACAGGTTGGACAAACTGGGATTGAAAAAGCTAGAGTAACTCAGCGGGACAGGCAGCATCTCTGGAGAGAGGGAATGGGTGATGTTTCGGGTCAAGCCCCTTCTTCAGATAGTCTAGACCCAAAATGTCACCCATTCCTTCTCTCCAGAGATGCTGCCAGTCCCGCTGAGTTACCAAGGCATTTTGTGTCTATCTTTTGGTTTAAACCAGCATCTGCAGTTTCTTCCTACAAGTTGTCTTTTTCCCCCCAGGATGGAAATGTCAAATACTGGAGGATATAGATTTAAGGTGAAAGGAGGAAAGTTTAAAGGAGATTGGCAATACTTTTTTTTAAAAACAAATACACACAGGTAGGTGCCTGGAACACGTGGCCAAGGGAGGTGGTAGAAGCAGATATGATTGAACAGGCGGGGAAGGAAAGATATTCAGGCAGAAAGGAGGTAGTCTAAATTGTCATCATAGTCAGGAGATATTGTGGGCCAAAGAACCTGTCCCTGTCCTATACATTTTTTTTGTCACAACTTTTGGCTTGAAATTCAAGAACAGTTAAGTGGTTAATTCTGAAATAAATTAATGCACTACTTTGTATCCAGACAGTACCCCTTTCAGACTGCAATCAGAATTGACCAAAGTATTTTTCCGTACTGAACCTTATGATCCTTTCTCCATGCAATCGCAAACAGAAAAGGAATGAATGTTTCACGAAAGTATAAGCTTAAATTAAAAAAAATCTTGACTATGCCTATTGAATAGTCCTTGACTATTAAAACTTGTTGATTTAGTGCAGCGGTTTCAAACTGAAATTTCTTAACAGCAGGAAATAGCCCGATCAGTGGACTTCAAAACATGCAGTCACAGCTTTCACCATGCAGGACGTTTCAAATTTCACTCACGATGCAGCATATTCAGCACAAATGTCCTGCCTACTTACATTTTCAAACACATACACCACCAAAAGTGCTTTAAATTGCAAATTGTGTCAGCAATTTGTGACTTAGATGTGTCGAAGAATGCACAATGTGTCAGTACTTGGTGGCATAGAAATAAAAAAGTCTCTGTTGCAGCTACTCTCATCTGGAGCAGAATCGTGCCACACAATGATATCACCAAACAGTCCTCCTTTTCAGAACTAAAGCTCCACTTTTATTATGATTGGGTTAATGATTCTACCATCAAGATGGAAACTAGAGTAAACAAAGTAAATGCATTCAGTGAACTGTGGTGTATTAGTCTTAAATAGGTGGAAGCACAAGAAACTGCAGATGCTTGAATCGTGAGTTAAAAAAAAAAAAAGCCGGAAGAACTCAGTGGGTCAGGCAGCATCTGTGATGGGAATGGACAGGCGATGGATCAGGTCGGGACTCTTCTTCAGGCTGATGTTGCAAGGGGGATGGTGGAAATGGGAGGGGAAGGTGTTTTTTCCCCCAGTCACCTCGCCTTTCCCAGCTTTCTCCCATCCACTCTCCCCATCAGTCTGAAGAAGGGTCCCATGCAGAAAACTCATCTGTCCAATCCCGCCACTGATGCTGCCTGACCAGCTGAGTTCCTGCAACCTTTTGTTTGGTCTTTTTTGCCTAAATTAATGACCTTCTTGTGATGTGATGCAGCTGTCTCAACACTCAAATATCAAAGCAGCCACAGAATTAGCCAGGGCATGAATAATATTTTCATTGGGGATAGCTGATGGAAGCATATCAGAGGGAATTGCTGTTAAAAATAATAAAAATGTGATGCAAAAACTAAAAACGTTACAAAATTGTGTGGGGGTGGGGGTGGGGGTAGAGAATAAAGTGTTAACCAGTCTCCAGCAAAGACTGTGTATGAAAGAACTGCAGATGGTGGTTTACACCAAAGATAGACACGAAATGCTGGAGTAACTCAGCAGATCAGGCAGCATCTCTGGAGAAAAGGTGTGATGTTTTGGGTTGAGACCGACCATCAAACCTGAACAGTCTGAACAAGGGTCCCGACTGAAAACACCATCTATTCCTTTTCTCCAGAGATGCTGCCTGACCCGCTGAGTTACTCCAGCATTCTGTGTCTATCGCCAGTAAAGACTGTTCATCATTCAGATCACTGGGTAGTCTGAGGAAGGATCCCATCCCAAAACGTTGCCTATCCACGTCCTCCAGAGATGCTGTCTGACCACCTGAGTTACTCCAGCACTCTGTCTTTTTTTTTTGTAAACCAGCATCTCCAGTTCTGTCTGAGGAAGGGTTTCGACCCGAGGCGCCACCCATTCCTTCTCTCCAGAGATGCTGTCTGTCTCGCTGAGTTACTCCAGCATTTTGAGTCTATCTTCAGTGTAAACCAGCACATGCAGTTCCTCCTGCAACTACACATCTCCAGTTTCTTGTGCGTTCAATTTTGTTTTACCCTCTCACTTTCCTTGCAGACGGGCTGGACTATTGCATTGGTTTCCGTCTGTTTCAGGCAGCAGCGAGTGTTGTTTACACTGAAGGCTCCTTTTGTAAACTAGACAGGGCTGTCTGGGCGCTTCTTTAGGCGGGCGAGGGCTGCTTCCACTCTCCCCCTGTGCTGTGCAGAGGAGGGCGGCTCCTCCGGAAGCTGGCGCCCGGCCATGCGGCTGATCACAAGGCAGAGCCCAGCCCGACCCGGCCCAGCCCGGGCACAACCCCCTACTCGACCCCCGGGTCCCGGCGCTCCCCCGACCCAGGCCTACTGGGCCCAGAGGCGGCCGCCGCCACAACCGAGCTCCCCCGCCCGGGCTCGGCCTGGGCCCGGGCCCAGTGTGTCGAGGTCCCCGGTATCTCCCCACGTCGCCAACTCACCCACTCCAGCAGCTTGATGAAGCCGATCGGCTCCTTGAGCGGCCCGAAGTCCAGTTGCAGCCCGGCCATGGGTGCAGTGTGTGTGGAGGGAGAAGGAGGAGAAGGGGCTGAGGCGAGGCAAGGCGCTGCTCTCCTCCACCTGTGCGGCCGGCCTGGGCTTCCGCTGTGAGGCGGGGCTCGTCCTGGGCAAAGAGCTCCGCTCTAGTCTGTGATCTTTGGTCCTGGGAGTGGAGGCTCCTCCTTCCCCTTCCCTCCCTCAGCCCGGGTGGGGCGGGGGCTGCCGAGGCCGAGCAAGCGCAGTCTACAAAATAAACCCCCATCACTCCTGGACTCAGTGAAACAAATGCAGAGAGAGAGAGAGATCAAACTCAACGCACCATGCCGGGAAACTCCGGCGCTTTGCAACCATTAAACACCAAATGGCTTCATCAAGAAATAGAGGATAGACACAAAATAACTCAGCGGGACAGGCAAGGCAGCATCTCTGGAGAAAAGGAACGGGTGACGTTTCGGGTCGGGATCCTTCTTCAGACCGTCTTCATCAGAAACAGAGTCGTTTCCACCAAAGATCCTATAGCGCTATAAGATCTTTGGTTTCCACACCTTGCCCTTCCATATCTCTGTGTCACCACCAAACCCAAACCAATTAGGAGCAGACGAGGGCATTCGATCCAATTTGTGGTCCCAGCTACAAAGACAGACGTGTACAGCAATTCGTTCTTCCCCCGCACAATTAAAGCATGGAATAATCTCCACCCAACTATAGTTACCCAACCAGATGCGACTAAATTTAAAGTAGCTCTTTCTTCCCAATAACCCTTTCTGCCTTAAGCTCTCCCTTCACCACCTCCAGTTTAAATTCCATTTGGAATATTTTGGAGGACCAAGAAACCAAGAACCCTGACTATCAGATTGATGAAGGGTCTCGACCCTAAATGTCACCCATTCCTTCTCTCCAGAGATGATGCCTGGATACTCCAGCATTTTTGTGTATTACACTCTCTTGCTGCACTGTAGTGGATGTCAAAAGATTGTTACATTGTCATGTGCATCGGGACTGCAACAATGCCATTCTTACTTGCTGCAGCTTTATAGGAACATCAAAAATGGTGAAGAGTCCTGGACCTGAAACATAAGCTGGTTCTCTTTCCATATATGTTGCTCGACCTGAGTGTTTCAAGCATTTTGTTTATACTCAGATAGGTTCATAAGATAATTTCTACCTTTAACACTCTGGTCTCGCATAGCATTTTCTCTCTCAACCAGGTGATCCGTCTTTTTAAGTGCAATCAGCCTTCTCAAGTTCAAGGCAGACACGTTTGAATAGACATGGCAAACAACTGTTTAAACCATACCTTACCAGGTATGAATGCACATCGTAAAGCAACTGCCAAGTCAGTCGGAACAGTTCAGTAAAGTTTAAGGTGAACATTCTCCAATAATTGGTATAAAAACTTGAAGGACAGGCAACATATTTCCAAATCAGGATGAGGTGTGAGTTGGAAGGGTGTTGGCCCTGTACCTACTTCCCTTGTTGTGCCAGGTGAGAGAGGTCTGAGCCGTATCAGGAGGCGAGTCTTTACCATAGGATATCCAGCTTTGGACCTGTTCTTGCATGTGAATGGTACAGTTGAACGTTTGGTTAGTGATGATCCGAGGGCAGTGATGGCAATAGAGTGGGCAATGACAGTGCCTTTGGATGTGAAAAGCAGGTGCTAGGCTCTCCTCAAAGTCCTCAACGACCTCCTCACCTCTGCTGACACTGGTTCCCTCAACATCCTCATCCTCCTCGACCTGAGCGCAGCCTTTGATACAGTGAACCATAACATCCTGCTCACCAGACTCAAAGGCCTCGGCATTGAAGGCTCTGCACTCAGCTGGCTCCGTTCCTACCTTTCCAACAGATCCCACTTCATCTCTCTCCACAACCACACCTCTGCTACAGCCGCAGTCACTCAAGGCGTTCCCCAAGGCTCCGTACTCGGCCCCCTCCTCTTCATCATCTACATCCTCCCCCTTGGTCAGATACTCCGCCACTTCAATCTGGACTTCCACTGTTACGCTGATGACACCCAGATTTACCTTGGCACCAAATCCCCCCACAACCCCCCCACCCCCCCCTCTCCCATATCAACTCCTGTTTGTCAGCTATAAAAACCTGGATGCAACATAATTTCCTCAAACTCAACAGCGATAAGACAGAATTCCTCCTCATAGGCTCCAAAGCCACACTCAGCAAAATCAATAACCCTACTCTCACCATCGACGGCACCACTGTCTCCCCATCTCCCCAGGCCGCAACCTTGGCGTGATCTTTGATTCCACCCTCTCCCTTGAGCCTCACATCCGCCATGTCATTAAAACCTCCTTCTTTCATCTCCGCAACATCGCCAAACTCAGACCCTCTCTCACACCGCCTGCTGCTGAAAGACTCATCCATGCCTTCATCTCCTCCCGACTGGACTATTGCAACTCACTTCTCCTTGGCATCAGCTCCACCTACATCAACCGACTCCAACTGGTCCAGAACGCAGCCGCCCGACTCATCACCCACACCAAATCCTGGCATCACATCACTCCAGTCCTCAAAAAACTTCACTGGCTTCCCATCTCCCACCGGATCACCTACAAAATCCTGGTCCTCACCTACAAAGCCCTCCACCATCTGGCCCCCCCATATCTCACTGACCTCCTCTCCCCCTACCGACCCTCACGGTCCCTCAGATCCACATCAGCAGGTCTCCTCTCCATCCACAAGTCCAACCTCCGCAGTTTTGGGGACAGAGCCTTCTCCAGGGCAGCTCCCAGGCTCTGGAACTCCCTCCCCCAACTGATCCGCAATTCCGTGTCCCTCACCATCTTCCAGTCCCGCCTCAAGACCCATCTCTTCACCTCTGCCTACCCTTAGCCCCACGTCCCCATCCCTTTTCATCTGTGCATTAATTGCCTCATACTGTGTTTTGTATTGAATTCTGTCTTTACTTTGTGTACTAGTCATGTCTCTACTATTTATTTCATTCCCCTTACATGTTTTTCCTCTACATGCTCAATTTTTGTAAGGTGTCCTTGAGACTCTTGAAAGGCGCCCATAAATAAAATTTATTATTATTATTATAGGCTCACTTGCTGGAGATGGTCATTATCTGAAACTTCTGTGGTGAGATTGTGACTTGCCATTTATTAGCGTATGCCTGAACTTTGTCTGGGACTCACAGCATGCAGGTGTGGGCTGCTTCATTTTCTGAGGAGTTGTAAATGGAATTGAACATAGTGCAGATTAGATGTATTCTGCTTTTTCAAACAGTTCATACATAGGCAATTATTGGCATTATCAGGTTGAAGCCAGTATTGTTACTATTTTAGAACAGTTTGACAATAGGGACAGCTAGTGCTGAAGCACAGGTTAATCTGAAGAAGGGCCCCGACCAGGAACATCACATATCCATGTCTCCCAGAGATGCAGCTTGACCTCCGAGTTCTTCCAGCACTTTGTTTTTTTTGTAAACCAGCATCTGCAGTTCCTTGTCCATTTTGATTGATTTCCCAATTCAGAGCTCCCTACTAAGTTTGTACTGACCACAGATCCAGATGTAATTTAATTTTCTCACTCTTGGTAAAAATAATTTACCAATGCATGGTCACGATATGTTATGACTGTATGGTAACGACGTTTCGTTCAAATTTTCTTTTTTTGAATGACAAATAAATTAAATTTGATAGTCATCTATTCAGAGCCACCTAGCATTTTTCATTCTTTTCCAGTGGTTTATTTTTTTAGAAGAATTCATCAAACAATTCACAAAATGGATATCACTCTAAGAGGCAAACAAAGAATTAAGTTACAGCGAGAGATCACAAAATTGGTAGGGGTGAGCTCAGCTTCTGTATCCAGAATTGTCATGTAAGGGTCTGAAATCAGATAGCTATTGCCCAAGAGGACGGGCTGGTAAGGAAGACAACTCCAAGGGATGAGGCCTTGCAGATTTGGGAAAGGATCGGAGAAAGACAAGCAATGCCCTAAGGAAAGATTTGGAGGCAGGAGTTTCAATAAGCTTGGACTATGCAATAAAACCTCATTGAAATTATTGCTATATCCAGAACGCCTGTGGGGGATATAAAACTGCTGCAAAGAAGAAACAACGATACGTGGGCCTTAAAATATTAAGGTTGGACATCTGGGGACTGGAGAAAGATGTTATTCAGAGACGAAAGCCATTTAGTTGTTCATGGCCAACGTGTTCAGAGATTAGTCAGAGAGCCGAAGAGAAACATCAAACATCCTGAACATACTATGTTCTGGGGTTATTCCAGGTACTCTGGTGTTGGTCCACTGCTCCCAGTTGATGGAATAATGAGATTGCCACGACATATCGATGTATTGCAGAGAAGAGTGGTGCTAGAGATTGCAAAGACGTTTCCAGATGGAGCTGGGATATTCCAGCAAGGCCTTGTACCATGCCACTCATAGATGACTACCTAATTTTTGCAGCAGAAGGAAATATGCATCTTGGACTGGCCTGGTAACTCACCTGACCTGAATCAGATTCAGAGTTATCAATGAGAAAGGATTGCAACACCAGAGTGAACCTTTGGTAATTCAGCGGTGATATTAAGGTGCAAAATCCTCAAACAATCAGAATCTATACTAAATCGTGTCAAAGACTTGATAAAGAACTGTGGTGGACATAAAATGTATTTAAGACATACTGTAATGGTGCAATGATAGTGAATAAAAGGTATCCCTGTGCCAGATATATTGACTTGCTAGATATAACTATACGTTTGATTCAATTAATTTGCAAAAGGATGCATTTTGTAAACAGGCACCAACTTAAAATTTTAGATTTTTGACTCGTAAAGGGAATTATCAAGAGAAAGCTCTTCAGCAACTTCTTTGTTAATCTTTTGCTTTCATGAGAAAGTAAAGCAGCATTTCCAAAATGACATTCGTTCCAAAAAGTGTGCCTTTTGCAACTATCAAACTTGGTTGGCAACTTTATAAAGAATTTAGTACACAGGTATTCCAAATTGTTTCAATCGTGTACACTGAAGCAAGCATTGCAGTTGTTTTCCCACTGAACTGGCATGTCCCTTTTTTGAGGATATCTAATAATTGAATGAACTATTTTATTGAGGAAGTGAAATAGTAGTCTCAAATACGACTGCCATTTGAGATTAATGGAAACAACCAGTGGACACAAGAGACAATAAATGCTGGAATCCTGAGCTAGTCAAAGCAAACTTTGAGGAACGCATCTGTGGCGGGAAATAGACAAGACTATGTTTTGGGTCCCTACACTTCATTGTGGTCCCAATGTGTGAAGGGGGGGGGGGGGGGGTCCAGCCTGCAAGATTGTCTGTCAGTTTTCTTTCACAGATGCTGCCTGACCTGCTGAGTTTCACCAGCAGTTTAAAAAAAAAAATATATATATAGCTTCCAGTTACAAATTTTTGTAGTTGAGGGGAAGAAAAAAAAATTGTTTCAAGGAAGTCAATTTTAAATGTAAAAATTCAAGTAACAATGGCAAAAGATAGAATGCCACACTGCAGGAGTTTGTTTTGTTGTGCCCTGCACTGCAGTGATTGAGACATCCAAATTATCCCTCTCCGTGTTTCAACAGAGCAAAATTTCTAAATATATATTCAAAAACATTGTTGAAATTATTTACTGAATCTCCTCCAACAATCATTTCAGGCATTGTATTGCAAATCACATTTTTGATTTAATAATATACTCGGCTCAAGTGGTTTCATTGTCACCATAGTCAGTTAAATGTTTTCTGCTTTTAGAGGCACGTATGACTCCAATAAATACTTAATTTGGCACTAACTTAAAAGTTTAAAGCTATGTAATTTTTTTTGCTAATTTTGCCTAGTCTTCATAAAGATGCTTTTTGGTAAAACAAATAATTTGCCAGTTTAAATCTGTTCATTTTTTCTAAAGCCTGGTCTGGACTCTGATCATCAAACCAATTAAATTCTACTGAATATATCTTCAGTCCTGGACTTACCTGGACTTGTACCTTGTCCTTTTACCATCTGGACGCCCGCAGCAACGGCTGCGGAGGGTTGAGGTCCCGACCACGGGGGAAAATGGAGGAGGGCTGGCCAAATTGTGTGCCTTCCACCACAGTGATGAATGCTGTGGTGGATATTTATGTTAAATTTTTATTGTGTTTTTGTGTGTGTTCTTTATCATTGTACCGCTGCTGACATATTCATTTCACTTGCACTTTATGTGCAATGTGACAAATAAACCGTATTGTATTGTATTGTTTATCAAATCATAAAGTGGATTGTTTGTAATCAAGAACCTTTTTATCAGCAGACATTCAGGCAACAGATGCTATATGACCCTTTGTGAAATACTCAGAATGTCAGGTATCATCTTTGGAATGAGAAATGGCATAAATATTTCAGATTGAAGGCAGGTCATCAGAGCCAGGAAGGGGTGGGAGATTACAACCTTCACATGGTCAGCCCTGTTTCGACGAATGCAGTCAACCTGGTGTGCACAATCAAATAGAACAAGTTGTCCTACAACTTTAGGCTGTGCACGCCATACACACGAAGAAGAACCAGGAAAAGACAGGAAAACTAGTTTTAGGTTCCAGAACAAGAATAGAACAAAGTGGCGATTTCGATAGGGCAAGATTGGGTTTACTATGGGGACATGCTGGAGATGACGATGCAATTGCCGATTTAATAATGTTAGTTAGAGAGAAGGAATATATAAATATTTATTAAAAGCTTAAGGGCAATTTGGAAAAAAAAGACAAAAGTTGTGAAAATCAAAGTTGAGGAAAATGTTCAGAAAGTCAGTGCAGAGAAATGCATTGTGCCCATATCATATGTGGATGACTGACAGCATAACTTGGCAGTTTGGATATAAACTAAGAAAGTTGCCTGAAGTCGCAGAATTGAATCTAGCAGGCTGCAATGTGCCCTGGGGGAAGAGAGGTGCAGTTTCTAAAGCATATCGTGTAACAATGCAGGAGGCTACAAACATCTGTTGGAGTGGGGTGGAGAATTAAAGTGACAGGCCACTGCAAACATTAAGGGCACCCTCTGTACTATACTCAGTGACCCGATTTGTATTAGTTTAGTTTAGAGATGCAGGTTAGAAACAGGCCCTTCAGCCCACCGAGACCGTGCTGACCAACAACCACCCATACACTAGCTCTATCCTACACACTCGGGACAATTTACAAAAGCCAACCTACAAACTTGCATGTCTTTGGAAAGTGGGGGGGGGGGGGGGGGGGGGGGAGGGGGAAGGGGGAGAAACCAGAGCACTTGGAGAAAACCAAGAGTGGTCACAGGGAGATATACAAACTCCCTACAGACAGTTCCCATAGTCAGGTTCAAACCCAGGTCCCTGGTGCTGTAAGACACTACTCTACCACTGCGCCACTATCCAGCAGTATAGACCACATTATCAGCATCTAATGCAGTCCTCTAGATCAGTGTTACTTAAAACTATTTCAGGTGTCATTCACCCTTGAGTATCACAAAATTCATTCATCGACTACATTTTCTTATGTTTTTTTTGGTAATTTTCGTTTTATTCTCCCTTGCGTATAATTTTATATATAATTAATTTTGTCACATGAGCAAAAAACATAAATTAACTAATTTAAGCGTTTATTTTATTCAACTTTTGGAACATCCTAAAAATATGTAAAGAAAACTAAGAGTGAAAAAAAGTTTAATTACCACTGGAGTTGGAAAATCATTCTGTTAGAATGATAAAAACCATTCCAACGTCTAAACACTGGGCTTCAGCCCCATCCTACCCTTTCGGGATTTGATTACTGCAGTTTTTTTCTTGGAAAACTAGCTCAAAAAAAACCATGGAGTGTGTGATTTAATATATTAGTATCCAACTAATATAACTTTCTATAACTCTCCTCGACAAAAGCTCACAATGCCACCAAATATCAACTTTGGTAGCTAAATTTCTACACAAAATAAAGTTACAGTTCAACAGTTGCCTACAGCGATCCTCCAGTGTTGCCATTTATAAGTTTATGATCCCACTAGCTCGTCTGGTCTTCCCTAAAAGGTTATATTGCAGTAAATTTGGGAAATATCCTGCTACTTTGAAATTAGAAAACCATGGGTAGAGAAAAAAAAACATATCAAATTTCCTGCTCCACTGCCATTAAAGTCAATAAGTTTAATGGCACTGCCTTTTTTAAGTATAGAAAAAAAAATTTGAATAAATTAAGTCATTCACATTTCATTCACCCTAGTTTCATTCACCCCAAAATAATTAAATTTGTCCTTGGGTGAACACTTCACCAGTTTAAGAAACACTGCTCTAGATTATAAAAAGTTCAAGTCAATTACTGCTTAACCAGAATGATGGGAAGGGAATAGGTAAAAGAACATGTTTCGCAAGTCCTGCGAGTACATGGGAATTTATTTTAACAATGCTCTTTGTTCATGCATCAAATTGGATTACAACCAAGTTCACATATATGGATTAGACAAGGAAAACCATTAAGTTATTGTTCAATTTGCTCAGCTCCTTGACAATCTTTGCCATTCAGGCGCTGCACTGACATACATGGCAGTAACGTGTAATGGAAGAACATGAAATGAAGACACAAGGAACTGCAGATGCTGGTTTACTAAAAAGACAGTGCTGGTTAGGCGGCATCTCTGGAAGATATGGATAGGTTGTTTCAGGTCAGTCTGAAGAAGGGTTCAGATCCAAAACACAATCTATCCATGTTCTCTGGAGATGCATAATGATCCGCTGAGTTACTCCAGCACATCATTTTACGGACATGTGATACAGCACCAGTTACTACACAAACCAGAAAGGTGAGATTGTGCAATGAATTATAATTGAGTCATGATTTCCAAACTCCTTTGCTGATAAAGTTATTGCCTTGCTATAGAATCCCATTCCTGTAGAAGATGGAAATTCCTTTTCTATTGTCATTTTTGATTTAGTTTGCCATTGACCACAATCCAGGCTATTAAACTTAATCTGCGACTGTTAAATTTCCTTATTTCAGGCACCATTGCATGGAGTTCAGTGCAATGTAGTGTTAAGAACATCAAACATTTTCCCAGGATGAAGATATGAAATACTAAATGGCTTTAACGTGTGGGAAAATTGAGAGGTGCGAGGCCAATTTATTTTGTTAGAGAGCAGTAGATGGCTGGAACGCACTGCCTGGAGAGGCGATGGAAGCAGATACACAGAACATTACAGCACAGGAACACACCCTTTGGCGCACAATGTCTGTGCCGAGTATGGTGCCAAGTTAAACTAATAATCTCTGCCTGCACATGAACCATATCTCTCCATTCCCTGCCCCTTGAAAAGCAACTTCAAGAACTTCTAAATCCAAGAAACATCAGCTGGATTCCACTTTATTGTCATGCTGATATTTCACCTTTTAGGAAACACTGCTGACAGCAACAAGAGGGACCAAAAGAAACATTTTATTAATAATATTGTTCCAATAGGTTTCAGGTTTGTGGGAAATATATAATTTATAAGAGAAATTGGGAAACAGCAAATGGCGTCAAGTTCAGCAAAAGCAAGCAATGATGTCGAATTACAGATGCACTGACAGATTTTCCAATCTACAAAGTACACATTGTGTAAAAACAAAGCCTTATTATTTAAAGTCTCTTGATCAGATAATACAAGGAAATCAATTTAAAAATAGTATCTAGGACAGCTAACCACCTCAAATTCAGATATGATAGAATTAAGATGGTGTTGTAGACAAGTTTAACATTTATAAAAGGGTAAAGGCTCAAATTTATAGACAAAAGTAACAGAAATGTCTAGTTATATTGAAAACAAGACTGAGATACCTACAACATTTCTGTAAGGTTTAGGAAATGTGACATTACTGTTTTAAAGGTGCATTCAACCATTACTAAAATATATCCAAAATATGCATATACTCCATTGAAAATCGGATTAGCAGCTCCAAGAGATGTTCCTCTATGAAGACAAGTTGCTGCCTTATTAATCTGGTTAAAGATGAGAAGTGCTATAAGCTAACACTAGATCAACACTTGGTCTGAATCCAAAATGCTACTCAGGCTAACTGGGCCATTTAGGAGTTGGAATTGAAAACAACAAAACTGGGCCGAACATTGGTGCAGTAGTTATTGCTGTTTCTTCATCTCCAGGGACCCAGGTTTGATCCTGACCTCTGGTGCCAACTGTGGCATTTACACGTTCTCCATGACTGCATTTGTTTCTGTCAGGTGCTCAGGTTTCCACTCATATCCCAAAGGTGTGTGTGTGTGTGTGTGTGGTTTAACAAGCCAGTGGAAATTTACCCCTTGTTGCAGACTAGTGGAAAACGATGTGTAAGAGAGAAAATTGCAGGGTTGAAGATAAGGGATGGTCTGCTGGGAGCTGGCATGGACCTGATGGGTCAAATAGCCTCTTTCTGCATTGTAATAAAAATGCAAGCCATCTGGCTTACATCTGAGGTTTTCCTCATTGGATAACTATTGTTGATTTCCAGATTTTCCCTTCTGGTTGTTCAATTCTTAGATCGTTGGACTGCGAATTGGAACATGTTCAAGCCTATTACTTAACATCTGTAAATCAACCATAAAAATCAGATAGCAACATTTTGTATACAACACAACAGTTTGTTTTTGCATCCAGAAAATAAAAAGTCTGCAAATTTCAGAACATTGTTTATTTTATGCAGTGACTAATTCCCAAGGGGAGTTCCTTGCAGAAATTCCCATGTAACATTTATATGTGAATGGATTGTTTATATTTGGCAGGTAAGGTTGGTATTTTATTAAATACAACTTCCTTTTTTCGGAATGTAAAGCAGATTGAAAACAGTAATGTTATACAAAAACATTTTAGTGGCATTTTAAAAATTAAATCACAGTGGATAATAAAAAAAATGTTCCAATGATCACCTGTAATCTTGCTCCCTCTATTTGCTATTCTGTCTGATCAAAGTTTTGAACACTTGTTCAAGATTCTTTTATTGACAGACTATCATCAATGGGGCACCAATTGCAAAAGAAAACCAAAGATCTTAGAACAAATTACTGGAACCTGCTCATTTTTAATGAGATATTCAATACAACAAATAACAAAATTTCTTCTACTTCATGCTTATTTGGGGAAATAAAACATAAACACCACCAAAAAGGTGTTATTTTCAGGAGCTTGAATAGAATCTTCATGTTCACTTACCAATTTAAAAAAATCCAATGCATAGTCCTATGCTCAGATTTAATATAAGTAAATTGCCATGGTAAAGAATATACAAAAACCCAAGTATCACCGAAAACTGGAGACGTCAAACCAAAGAAAACAAAGCATATTATACACCGCTGGTGCATAAAACCATCTCCAGAATCCAGAACTGCAATGGGGCAAGAGTTCAAATTTAAAGCAACTCCTATATAGTTATATATTTCATAGACACCTCTTCTTCTGGCTCTGAGACACGTTGGGTTTACATTCACATTTACTGAGGCATTGAATTTCCTCTTTCATTGAAATATGAACAAATGGTAGTGAGAGTCAGTAAAAATGGAATTGTATGAAAGAAAAAGCTCAAATCAGTGTTATTTCAAAGGAAGTCACCTTCCTATTTCGGAAATAAAAGCTATAAGCTCCTTGAGTGCATTGAAAGTTTAATATCAATATACTTGACAAAAAAAAACCTCTTGCAGAAAATCACTTCTGATTGTTGCAAAGAACAACTCTAGTTGAGACTTGATACTTCCTGCTTGTTTGCTCTTAAAAAGCGTGCATTTTTCAGCACACACATCTATAACTAAAAGCACACCACTAACTATCCATCCTTTCAAAATCTAAACGTGTGGGGGGGAAAAAGGCTTAGTTGATCAATTGTGGTAATTTGGCACAGCCCCGATACTTTATTCTCCAAAGTTGCCCTAATTCCCAAATTGGAACTGTGACTGTACCTTCATTTAAAAAAAAAAAGGAAGATCATAAAGGAGCTCGATATATATATATATATATATATTTATATATATACACACACACACACTAAAAAATGTGTTAAAATTATTTCCAATATTGGCCAATTTTCTTTCATCACTGAAAGTGATCTAGTACAAACACATTGTCCAACATTTGTACATTTTCATAATTCCTAGTAACCACTATTATACTTCACAATCTATATTTTAAAACACAAATAGCAGCTGTTTAAAGCAACAGATTATTCAAACCCTGTGTACAATGAGTGTTAAAAATACAAACCGCACTGGATGATTACTGTTCGCTTGATCGTCATTTGCTGTTTATGTGACACAGCATATAATTATAAATGTTTAGATTTAAAAGGTAAATTAAAACTGCATATATATACACACGCACACACACACACACATCTGTGCACCGAATCCGCAATAGACATAGGACATCATTCTGCAGTTATTTATTTTAAATAAACTCAGATTTATAAGTTTTCCATTTTTTTCTTCAGTTGAGCATTTTCCCTCACTTCATCAAAAGTATAACTCTTTACAACTATGCCATTCTTGAAAACAGTGTGCAGTAGATCCTGTGAAAATATAAACATTCAAGTCATGCTCAATTACAAACAATCCAGAAAATAACAATGCACCCAGTGTGGATCAGCTAAAATTTAGGATCAGAGTGTCAGATTGCGATTGACCACATGCCGAAAGTTTGACAACTTTATTCATGTTTTTTTTAAAAAATGCCCTACCCAATTGTGCAATTGCTGATAAAAGCAGAGGTACTGTGATACTGCGACCTGGCAACTTGAGGCACATTGCAGAAACATGCCCTTCGGTCTACTGAATCCATGATGTTCACCAATCACTTGTACACTAGTTTTATGATCACTCGCACACTAGTTTTATTGTACACACTAGGGATCATTTACAGAAGCCAATTCACCTACAAACTCTAATTTCTTTGAAATTTGCAAGGAAACCGGAGCCGTCAGCGAAAGCCCATCCAGTCACGAGGAAAACGTATAAACTCCGTAGACAGCACCCGCGTTCAGGGTTGAACGTGTATCTCTGCCGCTGTAAGGCAGCAGCTCTACTGTTGCGCTACAGTGCCGCCTAACTCACACACTTGCTCCATACTTTTATCACTCACACACTAATCTCTTTCCCAAGCATCCCCACTTTCTCCCACTAAATTAGTTTAACACTAATAGTTAACAAAATAAAATGTCCGATTTAATAATTATTAACTGACCTAGCAGCAATTGCCTTTTGCACAACAATTCCAAATCCCTAATATCTTTCACAAGTGCAAGCATATTTTCACTCGCAAAACGCATGGCTCTGAATTGGCCTTCCAAATCAATGGCATAGCTGCCGCCTTGCAACGCCAGAGACCCCGTTCGATCCCGACTAAGTGTGCTGTCTGTATGGAGCTTGTATGTTCTCCAAGTGACCATGTGGATTATCCTGGGGTGCTCTGGTTTCCACCCACACTCAAGACGTACAGGTTCAAAGTCAAAGTCAAAGTAGCCTTTATTGTCATTCAGACCTTGCGGTCTGAACGAAATTTTGTTGCCTTGCAGTCCTACATATAGTACAAAATGACAAAAACACACAATAAACACAAATTAACATCCACCACAGTGAGTTCACCAGGCTCCTCCTCACTGTGATGGAAGGCAAAAGTCTTAAGTCTTTGTCTCATCCCTTTATTCTCCCTCTGCGCCGAGGCGATCCAGGCTTCAGATGTTGTGACCCCGCCGGGCGATGGTAAGTAATGTCAGTCCCGCGGCTGAATCCGAGCTCCGCGAACGGGCCGGTTCAACTCCGCGGCCCGGGGTGGTCGAAGCTGCGGCCTTCCAGTCCAGCGGACGCAGCTGTGGTTGCGGGAGCTCCGGAGAACAGGTCCGCAACCTGTGACCTGTGAGCTCCCGACACTGGGGCCGCGGTCAGGTCGGGTGGCCGCTGCCACGGGAACACTGCCCCAGCTCCGAGGCCGGGTCGCCGCTGCCGCTGCCCCAGCTCCGAGGCCGGGTCGCCGCTGCCGCTGCCCCAGCTCCGAGGCTGGGTGGCCGCTGCCGCTGCCCCAACTCCGAGGCTGGGTCTCCGCAGCTGCCCCAGCTCCGCGGCCGCCAGCTCCGCTATTAGGCCTCGGCGGAGACGGAGACGGGGGATACGACAAGAAAAGTCGCACCCCCCCCCCCCCCCCCCGAAGGAAGAGACCAAAAACATGTTTCTCCCCCCCACCCACATACATACACAACCTAATAAACCAAAGATGAACTAAAACAGGACAAAAGAACAACAACAAAAAAAAAAAAACAGACGGGCTGCAGGCGAGCCGCAGCTGCTAAGGCAGCGCCGCCATCATTACATGTAGGTTAATTGGCTTTGGTAAAAAGTGTACATTGTCCCTAGTGTGCAGTGTGTGCTAGTGTAATGGAGATTGCTGGTCGGTGTGGACTCGTTGGGCCCTTTTCCGGGCTGTATCTCTAAGCTAAACAAGCATGAGTATTAACGCACGGTCATTTTACAGAAATGAGATGAGAAAGCCACAAGCAGGCCATTCTGTCCTTTGAGCCAGCACCGCCATTCAGTGTGATCATGGTTGATCATTCCTGCCTTCTCCCCATATCCCCCGACTCCACTATTTTTAAGAGCCCTATCTAGCTCTCCCTTGAAAGCATCTAGAGAACCTGCCTCCACCACTCTCTGAGGCAGAGAATTCCACAGACTCACCATTCTCTGTGAGAAAAAGTGTTTCCTCGTCTCCGTTCTAAATGGCTCACTCCTTATTCTTAAACTGTGGCCCCTGGTTCTGGACTACCCCAACATCGGGAACATGTTTCCTGCCTCTAGCGTGTCCAAACCCTTAACAATGTTCCAATGAGATACCCTCTCATCCTTCTAAACTCCAGAGTGCACAAGCCCAGCTGCTCCAATTTCTCAGCATATGACAGTCCCGCCATCCCAGGAATTAACCTTGTAATTTTGTAATACTAAGGAATGGTTCTTAATTAATACTGCAGTTAATAACCTGTTCTGTGTGTTCGGCAATGTGGAAAATAAACATGCAAAGTTACTTACAGGACCATTTGGTTCCAGTTCACCTTTACCCTCTTCAAGTGTGACAAAATCTCCTGAAGCATTGCAGTGCAAAGACAGACGCCCCTTCTTGGATCGCTTGTTTGGATCCATAACCGGATCCTTGTAAACATTTACCTAAATACAAGAATGATTTGCTTAGAGGCGTATTGCCTTCATCTTAATTAATTCAGCAGTTAAGAATTTTTACTTAAGTATCTGTCCAACAAGTAACTTTTTTTTTTAACATTAAGGTAAAAAAATCTGCAAGGTTTGACATTTCTAACCGAAATGCACGAATTAAAAGAATCTAGCATCACCAATCTCCATTCACACCAAAGACTAAAAAAAAAAATCAAACTTAGCGGGAGAAAAAAAACAAACACTTAGCGACAGAAAACAACATACGGCACCCTCCATAATGTTTGGGATAAAATTGGTTTTCCAATTGTCGATGTCGATTTCACATTTCTTCGTGCTGGCTTTTAAGGCGTCTTTGAATCTCTTCTTTTGTCCGCCTCTTTTACGTTTGCCTTCTTTAAGCTGGGAGTAGAAGATTGGTAGACGCTCGTCTTCCATCCGAACAACTTGACCGACCCATCTAAATTGGTTCTTGATGACGAAGCTAGATGTTTTTGCTTCATTCAGCACGCTGACGTTGGTTCTTCTGTCTTCCCAGCTGATATTCAAGCTGCTTCGGACATCGTTGATGAAACTTTTCAAGTATTTTCAGATGGCGTTGGTATGTTGTCCAGGTGTCTGATGCATACAAGAGAGTTGGAATCACCACTGCCTTGTACACTAACATTCTGGTGTCTGTTCAGATGTCACGATTTTGGAAGACTCTCGTTCGATTAAATTACAGCTGTGTTTATGCATAGTTCCTCCCCCCCCCCCCCCACCCACCCCACCCCCCACATTTCAGGGCACCACATGGCTTCACAGGTCTTTGTAATTGCTCAGGTGTGTTTAATTGCCTTCTTAATGCAGGTATAAGATAGCTCTCAGCATCTGAGGACAATGATCCCAAACATCCTCCTAAAGCAACAAAGGAGTTTTTCCAAAGCTAAAAATTGGTCAATTCTTGAGTGGCCAAGACAATCACCCGAACTGAACCCAATTGAGCATGACTTTTATATGCTGAAGAGAAAACTGAAGGGGACTAGCCCCCAAAGCATAAGCTAAAGATGGCTGAAATGTAGGCCTCACCAGAGAAGACACCCAGCAACTGGTGATGTCCATGAATCGCAGACTTCAAGCAGTCATCGCATGCAAAGGATATGCAACAAAATACTAAACATGACTACTTTCATTTACATGGCATTGCTGTGTCCCAAACATTATGGTGCCCTGAAATGGGGGGGGACTATGTAGAAACACTTCTGTAATTTCTACATGGCGAAACCAAAATGTATAAAAATGTCCTTTATTAAAATCTGACAGTGTGCACTTTAACCATATGCGATTTTTTCTATTACAAATCTCAAATTTGGAGTACAGAGGCAAATAAATAAATGGGTCTTTGTCCCAAACATTATGGAGGGCATTGTACATCCTATAACATTATCAGACATCACTGTGATGCAATGCAATTAATTAGAATTACTGCAAATAAGTATTAAAGCCTCCTTAGCAAGGAATAAAGCAATTAGATTACCAATATACTGGTCGCATTTCTTCTCAGTTAATGTGCTGCTAGATAATTTGCTTAGCATAATCACCTCAAATCAGACTGCCCGTATACCATTGAAAAAAAATACAAATTGGAAATATACTTATTAATTGCTGCTATAAAAATATTCTGAGCACAAGGAGATGTGAAGCAAGTTTTTTTCCCCTACACAGAGTGGTGGTGCCTGAAACGCAGAGGCAGAGACGATGAAGGTGTTGAGGTATTTAAATACCACGTGGATATAGAAACAGAGAAAATAGGTTCAGAAGTAAGCTATTCGACCTTTTGAGCCAGCACCGTCATTCAATATGACTATGGCTGATCATCCAAAATCAGTACCCCATTCCTGCTTTCTCCCCATACTCCTCGATTCCTTTAACCCAGAGCTATCTAACTTTCTTGAAAACATCCATTGAATTGGCCTCCACTGCCTGCTCTGTGGCAGAGAATTCTAGATTCACAAATCTGAGTGAAAAGGTTTTTCCTCAATTCAGTCCTAAATGGCATACCCCTTATTCTTAAAGTGTGACCCCTGGTTTTGGACTCTCCCAATCCAGCATCTAGCCTATCCAATCCCTTAACAATTCTATATGTTTCTATAAGATACCCTCTCATCCTTCTAAATTCCAGTGAATGCAAGCCCAGTCGACCCATTCTTTCATCATATGTCAGGCTTGCCAAACGGGAATTAACCTGGTAAACCTACTGCTGCACTCACTCAATAGCAATAATGTCCTTCCTCAAATTAGATAACCAAATCGGCACACAATACTCCAGGTGCAGTCGCACCAGGGCCCTGTACAACTGCAGTGGGACCTCCTTGCTCCGAAACACAAATCCTCTCGCAATGAAGGCCAACATGCCATTAGCTTTCTTCACTGCCTGCTGTACCTGCATGCTTACTTTCAGTGACTGATGTACAAGGACACCCAGATCTCGTTGCACCTCATCTTTTCCTAATCCGACACCATTCAGATAATAATCTGAATGCATACGAGATTAGTTTATTTTGGCATCATGTTGGGATTGGACATTTTGAGACAACGTCTCTATGTTGAGAATGGCAAGAATGATTACATTGCTAGATCACTAGTCAAGACTGCTGAGACAATGACCAAGGACATTTTCAAATCCCAGCATGGCAGCAGCTGAATTTTAAATTTGGCTGATTAACAAAAATCAAAAATGAAGAGCCAGAATAAATAATCGTCACCTTCACAAATACCAATGCCTTGAAACCCCATTTGCTTCACTTTATTAGGAAATTAAGGAAATTTGTAATTCTTATGTGGTTTGGTCTGCGCTCAACTCAAGGCACTGCAATATGGCCTTGGAAAACAAGAGCGATACATGAAGGACAATAAATGCCAGTCTTCCTGGCATGGCATCGCCAGTAGATGATGAAATGAATTTTTTACAGACATGAACTCACTTGCCACTTATTAAATCTATACTATTCAGAAGGTTTTTGAGCAGCAGTTACCAATTAATTACTTGGCGGGGACATGGAAATAAATTTTGAACATTACTTTGTTTCCAGAAAAGGACAGCATTGTCCTTTTCAATATCTTCCAATTAACTTTTGACTATCCATGCAATTTTCTAATATGACAGTGAACTGAGAATATTTAGTTGCAGACAGCTATTAATGGGTTAAAATAAATTATCACTCTACTGGTTTGGAACTCCCCAAAAGAATGTTACTTTTGCCATCAGTATATAAATTGCCTGCTACATTTATCCAAGATTTCAGTCCATAAATATATTTTTTAATGTATTCTCTTTGAAGAGGAATATTAAATTAATCTTCCTCCAACCTCATCTATTGCATCCGCTGATCTAGCTGTCAACTGCTCTACATTGGTGAGACCAAGCGCAGGCTTGGCAATCGCTTCGCCCAACACCTCCACACAGTTTGCATTAACCAACCCGATTTCCCGGTGGCTCAGCACTTCGACTCTCACTCCCACTCCATATCCGACCTTTCTGCCCTGGGCCTCCTCCATGGCCAGAGTGAGTCGCACCGCAAAGTGGAGGAACAGCACCTCATATTTTGCATGGGTAGTTTACACCCCAGCGGCATGAACAATGACCTCCAATTTCAGGTAGTCTTTGCTTTCTCCCACCTTCCCAGCTCCCCCACAGCCCACTGTCTCCGCCTCTCCCTTTCTTCTTCCCACCCCCCCACCCCCACATCAGTCTGAAGAAGGGTCTCGACCCAAAACGTCACCTATTCCTTCGCTCCATAGATGCTGCCTCACCCGCTGAGTTTATCCAGCATTTTTGTCTACCTTAGATTTTTCCAGCATCTGCAGTTCTTTCTTAAATTGAACAGTGATCTTAGATTTCAACAGATGAGAAAACGAATAGATTTTAATCTTCTGTGAGATATTCTATGATCCTAATTATACAGTTTTAAGATAGTTCAACTTAAATATGAAATTAAATCCAAAATTTAATACTGCACTGTATAAGTGGACATAATGAATAACCACCCTGCATTTAAAACCCTGTTTACCAGATTCGCTTCATGATCAGTTATTTTTTAACTATTCAAACAAGCCAAACACGTGGATATCAAGCCCAAATTAATTTCTCTACCCAGATATTAAAAAAAGTTCACAGAACCTACTAAACGGTTTCAAATACTATCCAACAACTTTATAAAACATACCCCAAGGCCATTGGTCACCACATAACTGCACTTGAAGGAACAATTCAAAAGATCTCTTGTCATCTTCTGCAGCAAAGCTCCACCAGATCCAAAGGCAATGTTTTCAATGCTCCATTTATGCTCCTTCATTCCTTGTACAATCTAAAAAACAAAGCATGCTTCTGTTAATCCACTTACATATGGTGCAGTACAATACATTAGACATATTTAGCTCATTTTAAAAGTAGATGTATCCACCTGTTAGAACTTCATTACGAAAACTCCAATAATACAATTCACATTTTTTGCCACAGAGAATGTGCTCATTAAAATATAGGTATGTAAATGATGCATATATCCCTAATAATAAAATGGGCCACTTTCTACACAGCCATTAGCACTGGCCCCTATGTCCTGCACAAGCTCCAACCCCCAATGCTAAAAACAGAAATAAAATATGTTGTGACATACTCAAGAGATCAGGCAGCATGTGTGGAGACACAAGGTGAAATATTAACCATGTTAAAACAGCAGAGAAGGGATAAGAATGGTGAGAACAAAAGGATGAAAGCCAGTGTGAAGAAGGGTTCTGTCCTGAAACATCACCTATCTATGTTCCCCAGGGATGCTGCCTGACCCACTGAGTTACTCCAGCACTTTGTCTCTTTCGCAGGATGAAAGCTAAACTTGCCACTTGACAAATGCTGCTCGGGGTGAAGGTTTGTTAAATGATTGGTAATTTGTTAGTAGAAGATGCAGTTATGGCAAGGTGAGCAGACAGAGGTGAGGGAAAAGCGATGGCAGGTGTTGAATATAACGGGTGAAAACCTGAATTGAGAATGCTGCAAGTAAGGTCGGCATCTGCCGAGAGAAAAAATGATTTGATGTTGATCTGACAGTATGGACAGTGTCCAGGAGAGGCTAGTTTACAGATTTAAAAAAAAAAAAAAAAAAAAAAAAAAGTCTTGAAGGTTGTAACACATTTCAGTCTTCAAGACTCAATTAGATTTTTTTCTAATTTTCGATGCAAGACAAAGGGTGTTGGACTCAGACACTGAGCCTCCTCAGCCCCACCCTGGGTAGAGAATTGCAAAGATTCATTATCCACTGTGTGGAGGAATTTATTTTCAAATCTTTCCTAAACAGCCAAAATCTTATCTTAACACTATGACCCTCAATTCTTGATTTCCCAACCAGAGGAAACTTCAACTCCATGACTATTCAGTCTCGTCCCTGAAGAAAGTTGAAAATTTCAATCAGATCTCCCACATTCTTCAAAGCTTCAGGGGAGCCAAGGTCAAATCCTTTAACCTCTACATATGACAAACTCACCCTACCAAGGATAAATATGATGCACTCTCTATTGTAAATGCATCCTTCCTTATCAGGGAGACGTGACTGGTCAGTGTTATTGATACAGCATCACCAAGACTCTGTTACAAGTCTCTTCCTTTGTGCACACATCCGCTTGCGATGAAGATCAACATGCTATTAATTCAACCAGCAATTAGAAAGGCAATGGTACGATGCAGTCCCCTCCACATTGCAGAAACTAAAATCTGAGAGAGTGACCACAGCAGAATATCTCCTTTCAGTCCATAAGAGTGACCTCGAGCTTCTAGTTCCCCATCGTTTTAATTCTCCATCCCATTCCCATGCTGGCTTTATTCTTTCAAATATGCTCATCTGAAGCTCGAGGAACAACATCATCATCTTCTGTCTGTATAGGATTGGAATTCAATATTAAACTCCACAACAGGGTCAAAATTGATCACTTCTGATGCAAGGCAATCTCGAACAGGAATTCAATTTTCTCTCCTTCGATCCTGCTTGATTTGGTGAGCATTTTCGGCACCTGCGTGCACAACCTCCCAGTTCCACCTTTATTTGCTTCTTTTTCCTTCTCTATATTTGCTCATCTGCCATTAGTTACACCTCCTCCACATTGATCAGCTATAGTTAAAAAGCCTTCACCACACTTTTGGACTGCACAGCATGGGGTCATTTTGATTCTCTTGGTCCATTTTCTTACCTCCTATTAAGCCTTCCTTAAAACCAACTCCAACCAAGTTGAGTTCACTAACCTCAAAATTATCTGGTTTGATACATATTTGAGCAGTTATATCAATTAAACATGTTGTTAATGAAGGAAGATAGACAAAAGTACGGAGTGATTAGTTTTCTGGGCTGTTCATTATTACTTCTTGTAAAGTGTTGATATCCACGCCATCTCCTTGAATGATCCTTAAGAACGGTGGAAGTACTTTATAACCTTGAGAATTTTCTGTTGGTGGGAATTTCCTTCCAAGAATCTCAAGAACCTGATGAAACAATTAAGATTTTGATAACTCAACAGATAACAATCAAAAGATCAATTATTCAACAAATCACATCAATGGTATGAATGCTTGTTTGAAAATTAGACACTAGTATTGAGATGCAATTAAACTTCAGAAAAAACCTACGGTTCAAACAATTCAACTCAAAACTGACCCTAATGGTCGTTTATTTTGAGAGAGCTCAGAATAGTTAATTTTGGAAATAGGAAATTAGTCAATTCTGCAGTTGGTTGATTTTACATATCTTCATCCCTTTCAATATCTTCACATTGACTCTGCCGCAATGCAAAAGAATCCTTTCAGCACGGACTCTGAGTATTTTGCTGAATACAACTCTCAAGTCCAACATTCCTTTTAGCTCACTCATCCCCGCCAGTCGATTCTTTATCAGCAAGTTCCACCCAAACTAATTGGTATTATATCCTTGCACAGAAACTTTTCATGCAAAACTTAAATCTGGACTTTAAGCATCCAGCTCCAATATCCACTCGAAAAATCAAATCGATACGATAGTTAGTACAACAGAATCTGCTCTTACTGGCCTCCAAAAATCATGTTAATTTTAAATTCCAATTTTGTTCCACAATTTAGTTACTTTCAAACATTTCTGCAGTTATTCAGTATTATCTCCTTGAAAATAGAGTTCATATCTGTGGATTTCAAAATCAAACACGAGGCTGCCATCTATCTGCATTTAATATTACTCATCTCTAGTCTCGTGCATCACCCTTGACAAGACTTGCTCTGATATTTTGGTCGCACCCTCTGATCTCAAAGGAAGGGTACGCCTCCAAAGTCATTTTGCATTTCCTCCTCAAACGCATGGACTATTCAAACATTCAAGTACTTTTCTTTTCATTCTTAAATCACACATTAATTACTTGTGATCGAAGCATTTCCCAGAATAGAACAATCAGATTATCATCTAGTTTCACCTTTGAGTTCTCCCACCTTAAACTGGAATGCAAGCATTGTTACTCATGAGAGAAAAATCTCACGTTTTGTAGGTGCAAGGTTCAGGTTTACTTTATTTTTCAACTTCAGACCATATGTAAGAGCTGTCTGTTTACAGTAAGTAAGATAGGAATTTCCAGGCAATTAGAACTAACCAAACAGCAAGTAGAACCATATCAGTGCAAGTCTAATAAAATTCTTACAAAGACTAAACATCCAGCATGAAAACAGGCTCTCCAGCCCACTGAGTCCACACCGACCATCACAATAGTTCTATGTATCCCACTTTCTTATCCACTCCCCACATTAGGAGCAATTTACAGAGGCCGATTAACCTACAAACCCACATGTCTTTGGGATGCGAGGAGAAACAGGAGCACCCAGAGGAAACTCATGCGGTCACAAGGAGATGTGCAAACAGGCAGATCCCGAGGTCTGGATTGAACCTGGGTCGCTGGCACTGTGATACAACAGTTCAACCAGCTGCGGCTCCGTTGCACCACTGTTTAAACAATCTGATGGTCTGGAATTTAGCTCACTCATTAGTCCAGGAATGAGCTAGAATGTAAGCAGGACAGGTGTCCAAAGCTGGTGTTTAGAATGTGGCTGCAGCCAGGATCCAGTGTATGGGCCAGGTATGTACTAGTATTGGGGTCTGGAGCGTCAGGGATCAGGAACATGGATATGTTTGTGACTGGTACCTGGGTCCAGGGCACTTATGTAATTCTCGCTCCCTTTAAATTCACCAGGCACTCTGGAAAATTTATTAAATTACTTTTAACAAACAGAAAGCGAAATAAAAGTATTCACATACTAGGAGTAACATCCAATAGTTTAGAAAATCTGCCAAAATCCTAACAGTGCCAGAATTTTTGCGTTTAAATTGTTTTTCTTACTCAGACTTGAGATACAAAGTGGAAACAAGCCCACCGAGACCACACCGACCAGTGATCACCTCGTACACTAGCACTATCCTACATACTAGGGTTAAATTATAATTTACAGAAGCCAATTAACTTACAAACCTGTAAATCTTTGGAGTGTGGGAAGAAACCAGAGCACCCGGGGAAATCCCACACAGGTCACAGGGGGAATGTACAAACTCCGTACAGACAGCACCCAGTCGGGATGATACAAGAGTCTGTCGCTGTAAGGCAGCAACTGTACGACTGCGTCACTGTGCCGCCCACGCATATTTTACCATTTTAGTTCCAATGCAGATGTATTCAAGGTGTGTTTTTCATACTTCTGATGTGTGCTTTATTTTAGCAACATATTTTTGTTATAGTTAATCGAAACATAAATACCATTAAACTAGGAACTAAGAAGAGAAACAAGTTACCTGTAAAACCGTTTCAAGTGGATTTCCCGAATCTGGCCGAATAATGAGCGGAGCATCAGCACTCCTTCCTTCTATCAAATGTCTTAAGTCCTCACCCCAGATTTTTTCACAAGCGTTATATATATCATAACTGTCACTGACAATTGATACAGGCACTGTAGAAAACGTCTTCATTATGTGTTCAAAGGCATCTTTTTCGCGGTCTTTTCCCCATGCTGTAATTGTACTATTCATAGAAAGGAAATACAGAAACTATTCAAGAAGCAACCAAAATGATAGACAACTGTGAACAGATAAGGTTAAAGAACTTATAGCTAAATGACATTTTGTTACGACATGCAAGGGGAAAACCCCCCCCCCCCAAAATGGACAATATTCAGTATTGGCTTTAGAATACCAAATTAAAAAGTAATTGTTGAATAACAAGCAATTCTGACCAAAATTTGGCCTTTCCTGAAGTTCAATATTCACTTGGTTTTATGAGAATTTGGTTAAAAGGGAAATCTCAAAATTATAATAAATGAAATATATATTTAAGGATGTTGGCATTAACAGCTATTTTCGGGTACATGGTTTGATTCAGCTGGTAATAGTCATTCAGTCAGAAGGTATTGCATTCAAGCCCTACTCCAGAGACTTGACACTCCTGTGTAATGAGGGTGCCACCTTTTAAAAAAAAATGAGATGTCATGTTATTCTCATTCAATTTCATTTAAAATTGACCGCTTTATGCTCTCTCAGCTGAACACAAAAATCATATGTTATTTCTGCCTCAATTCAACATTGCTTGTGGATTAGTTGGTCAATATCACACTGCTGTTGTATTTATCACTGGGCATGGATTGTCTACTATATTTTCTGCACTGTGACTGTCGTTCACAAATACCTCACTGTTTGCAAACCATTTAAAGACATCTTGAATGCATCAAAAAGGTGCAATATAAAAGTCTTCTTTTAAGCTCTTCAGAACATATGCAAGAGAGTGAGCCAATGCTATATACAACATATATCAAAGCAAAAAGTGAACGTGTCAGAACTTTACTAAATAAATTGACAGAACTTTCAATAAAACACAAATTATAAAGTGTGGTCAAAACAAGGTATTGTTAAGACTGATGCCATATCTGAACTCTATTTAAAAAGGAAAATGAATATTACTACAACAATATTCTCATTTCAAAGGACAGAATTAACAACTCATCTCTACTCCGAGATTTCCAAATAGCAAAACTTAGTCTGACAAGAATGAAAGTTTAATATTGATCTACAAATGCAAATTTAAAATCTATTAAAATGAGATTTGGCGAGACTACAAGTATTCTTTCAAGATTCAAATAACGAGTTGATAATCACAAATATTATCATTTAATTCAACATAGGATGGTGTTAGGTTTCATCATCTTTCCCCACATAATAAGCAGATAGAGTTAAGTATCAAATACTTTGCAAAATCCCCTTCACAACACATTATAAAACACTATTTGGAAGCAAGCTGGAAGCACTGCTCAAAAATGTTTTTAAGTTCAATTAACATATGCCTACCTATGTTCAGCTGCTGGCACTGAAAAGCCTGGCACGGAGTCTTTTGTTCCATAATATTTCTTGATTACGGTGATTCCTGCAACTGTGTCAGTTCCTTTGAAGTTTACTAAATGAGAAGATGCCCCAATACCTGCCGTCTGAAAGGAGAACTTCTATTGTGATACCAGGTCAAACATACTGAAGCATGCAAAATATAAACTTTGTTTTAGAACGTACTTAAAGTGGGAAACATTTCAGGTTCAAAGGAACCTGTGTTCTTGGCAAGCCGTCACTGAACATCAATGCCGATGCAACAACTAAAGCAGTATGTTGCCCTTTATCGCAAGAGAATACAACAGGAAAGATGCTGTAATATTTTGTTTGGCCTAAGTGAGCCCATACCTGGAGTACCAATTTTGGACTTATTACCAACAAAAGGACATTGCTGCATTGCTTCAATGACAACTAAGATTCAGCAAAATTATTTCTGGGATTGTGGGTCTGTGATACAAATATTAATAGGAGTATACTAAGCCTATTTTCTGGAATAAAGAATAAGCAGCAAATGGAATGTAAAAAATTATTTGAGGCCAAACATGGTAGATCCAAGGGACATAAATCCATTCCCAAGTATCTTGGATTATAGTTTAAAAAGCAAGATAAAGGACACAGTGATCAACATCAGGAAGCAACATGGTACACATAGCCAGAGCTGCCAAGTTCTGTCACAGTATTTCAGTATTCTCGTACCTGAAAATCAGTATTTTTACCCAGTGCCATTTTGCTGAAAAAAATGTTTTTTTTATGTGCGGTCATACTCATGTGTGGGCAGTGGGTAGGTGCTATAGACCTGCACGGGAAGGTAGACGCTCCCGCCCCCATGAGTCTCGGGCAGATGGGGCTTGTCAGCCTGGGAAGGCAGTCCATCTGGGAGAGGGAAAACTCTGATTTAAAACCTCCACTGCCTTGTGGTCATATCCAGCCATGGAAAATGCTCCAGGAGTAAACTTCAAGAAAATCCGGAGTCAGTGCCCCTAGGGCAGTTCGTCGTTATCCACAACCTTGCTCTGACAGCTCATACGACAGCGCTGGTGCCAAACTGTAACGGCCCTGCTGTTCCTTTGGATCGATCAGCGACGTGGAGAAGGGGGACATGCTGCATGGGCAACAGCCTATCCTCCATATGACAACACCCAGGCTTGCATCCGACCAACAACTAGGATGCATCACCCATGGTCAGTCATGAACGAGGGGACCTACGATGATCATACTCATGTAAGAGTACAAGAATGCATAACTTCGCTACCAATTGACATGTCTTCTATGCACCTTACTTGACAGTGCATTCATTGCCATCTCTTTGTACGCTTCTGTTTGAATGGCTGCCTCCTGCTTTCAGCACCAGATGGGGGAGGGAGATTTAAGGATGTTGGCAATAACAGCTATTTCCAAGAAACTGATCCCATCATGTTTCTACTTATAGTAAGAACCCATGACTAAGCCATATTTTGGCTCCAGCCCAGTGCAGTAGTAACGTTTAAAAGATGATCAAATATTCAAAGGAAATATGGTAGGCTGCTCTGGAAGGTTAGATCGCATGGGATCCAAGGAGAAATAGTGGAATGGACAGCAAATTGACTCCATGGAAGGAAGGGTGATGGTGGAAGGTTGATTCTCGGACTGGAGGCCTGTGTCTAGTGATGTGCCTCAGGGTTCGGTGGGGGACCCATTACTGTTTGTCATCTACATCAATGATTTGGATGAGAACATACAGGGCAAAATTAGCAAGTTTGCTGATGATACAAAAGTGAGTGGTTTTGCAGATAGTGAAGATGGTTGTGAAAGATTGCAGCAGGATCTGGATCGATTGGCCAGGTGGGCTAAGGAATGGTTGATGAAATTTAATACAGAGAGGTGTGAGGTGTTGCATTTTGGGATGTTTAACAAGGGCAGGACCTACACAGTAAATAGTAGGCCTCTGGGGAGTGTTGTTGAGCAGAGGGATCTAGGAATGCAGGTGCATGGTTCCTTGACGACAGCAGGTAGATAAGGCTTTTGGCACATTGGCCTTCATCAGTCAGAGTATTGAGTATAGAAGTTGGGAGGTCATGTTTAAGTTGTATAAGACGTTGGTGAGACCGCATTTAGAATATTGTCTTCAGTTCTGGGCACCATGTTATAGGAAACATATTGTCAAGCTTGAAAGGGTTCAGAAAGGATTTATGACGATGTTGTCAGGACTAGAGGGTGTGAGCTATAGGGAGAGGTTGAGTAGGCTGGGTCTCTATTCCTTGGAGCACAGGGGTGATTTTATAGAGGTGTATAAAATCATGAGAGGAATAGATCGGGTAGATGCACAGAATCTCTTGCCCAGAGTAGGGGAATCGAGGACCAGAGGACATAGGTTCAAGATGAAGGGAAAAGATTTGATAAGAATCCGAGGGATAACTTTATCACACAAAGGGTAGTGGGTGTATGGAACAAGCTGCCAGAGGAGTTGTTGAGGCTGGGACTATCCCATCATTTAAGAAACAGTTAGACAGGTGTATGTATAGGACGGGTTTGGAGGGATATGGACCAAGCACAGGCAGGTGGGACGAGTGTAGCTGGGACATGTTGGCCTGTGTGGGCGACTTGGGCCGAAGGGCCTGTTTCCACACTGTATCAGTCTACGACTATGAAAGACTGCCTCATTATGGGAATCAGCAGGCAACTGGGATCAGTTAGAAATACCAACTTAAAGTAAATGCATTAAATGTCTACCGTTGGTATATTATTCTACAAATTCAAGTCACCACAATTCACTCTTTGGTTAAAAAAAAAAGAACAAAGTTTTTGCAAACTGAACCTCAAATACTTTGTTAATCTGGCCGATTTCTTAGACAAGCCTTTGATTATTCAGATCAAATTCCTTGAAAAATATTCTTACCTCTTGAGAGGAAACTCCTCGATAGCCAAAATCATGAAGTTTGTACTCCAGTCCATTTAAATTACCAGCAGTCTGCATTAAATACTTGGCCAAAATTTTCTTCTGCTCTCTGGAATTGGTAGCCACGGAAATTGGATACCATGTTTGAACAAGACATGTCTAGAAACCAAGGGGAAATTGCAAGTTCACTGCTCCCAAAAGACAATGTTTTGCGTGCCGACAAAATACAGAACAATGAACAAAAATCTGGGAGCCTGAATGTGGTGCAAGTATTTTTCACTCTTATAAAGTAATAAATAAACTGCAGACATACCTCAACCCAATTAGTTAGCCAATAACACTCTGGATCGGTATTCTCAACAGTAAAGAGAACATTCCCCCGAGGAATAACACTTCCTTCAGGAACAGCCTTTATTTCTATTGGAAGGTGACCATCATGTTTCTATAATGGAGAATCAAAATCCAAATACAACAAGGTTTCAGCATTTTTGAAATACAATCCAAACTTAACACATTATTTTAATGCACTGAATTTTTTTATGAAAACATTCTGAAACATGCTTTTTAAAAAAAATAAGCCAAATACAATTGCTCCATCAGCAACATTCTGTTCACTGGTTTCCAGGGGGCAAACAATCAAAATGCTTCGGTTAAAGTTTGAAAATTTGCCATTACAAGAAGTGAAAATAGAAAAGTGGTTAAAAACTTTCAGCTACTTCATTGAATTATCAATTTTGATAGTTACAGTAAATTGTTAATGACCAAATTGTCATTCTTAGCTCCCATTAAAACATAAACCTGGCACAATTGGTGTTCTCTGCGGCCACTATCGTTTTCTTTGGAAGCCAATCCCTTTCCGCTCTCAAACAAAAAACAGACATATGTACTGCCAAACTTTGCAACACCCTCAATAGCCCTTTACAATGATGTTAAACTATTGTTTCCCAATTCAAAAATATATTCTTATTGTCACAGAAAGTTCAGCATGTCTCAAATACGACATCGATCATCAAGTCAAGTCAAGTTTATTTGTCACATACACATACGAGATGTGAAGTGAAATGAAAGTGGCAATGCTCGCGGACTTTTGTGCAAAAAGACAAACAACCAAACAAACTATAAACACACATATTCTTTTACATAATAAATAATGGAAGGAAAAACGTTCAGTAGAGTTAGTCCCTGGTGAGATAGGCGTTTACAGACCGAATGGCCTCTGGGAAGAAACTCCTTCTCAACCTCTCCGTTCTCACCGCATGGCAACGGAGGCGTTTGCCTGACCGTAGCAGCTGGAACAGTCCGTTGCAGGGGTGGAAGGGGTCTCTCATGATATTGTTGGCTCTGGAGTTGCACCTCCTGATGTATAGTTCCTGCAGGGGGGCAAGTGAAGTTCCCATAGTGCGTTCGGCCGAACGCACTACTCTCTGCAGAGCCTTCTTGTCCTTGGCAGAGCAATTCCCAAACCAGATGGTAATATTTCCGGACAAGATGCTTTCCACCGCCGCTGTGTAGAAGCACTGGAGGATCCTCGGAGACACTCTGAATTTCCTCAATTGCCTGAGGTGGTAAAGGCGCTGCCTTGCCTTACTCACGAGTGCTGACGTGTGATGCCCATGTCATATCCTCGGAGATGTGGACTCCCAGATATTTTAAACAGTTCACCCTATCCACAGGATCCCCATTTATCCTCAATGGAGTATACGTCCTCGGATGATGTGCCCTCCTAAAGTCCATGATCAGCTCCTTCGTTTTTTTGATGTTCAAGAGGAGGCTGTTATCCTGGCACCAGTACTAGATCAGCCACCTCCTCCCGGTAGGCCTTCTCGTCATTGTCTGAGATCAGGCCCACCACCACAGTGTCATCAGCAAACTTAATTATTGAGTTGGAGCTGAACCTAACCTGAACCTGACCCCTCCTCCCCCATATACACGTTTGTACATCAAAAGAACTAACATGGGTGTGTTCACTAAGGATTTTTAAAACTTATATTTGGAAAGTCGATTGATTAAAAAATGATGGCACAGAGGCACCTTGGATTGTGCACACAAACCATTGAAAGTTAACATGCAGATACCACGAGCAATTAGATAGGCATATAGTGTGTTGGCTTTTATTATTGATGAAGCTGAATTTTAGTTAAAATATAAGAAGATATTAAATTGGCTTCTGGGCTAGCTTACAGCTTATATTTAGTCTCAAATTAGGCTTGCCTTAGGTTGCGGGTGTGTGGGATAATAAATACCATAACATTGTCTCCCAAGTGACAAGCAGAGAAGAGCTAGATCTCTTTGAAGTAAGATGCCGTAAACAAAGTGGCCAATGTTATGGGGGAGGAGGCGAGAAAGGAAGAGAGAAACAGCTAGTCATATCTGTGAAGTAAGATGCCATAAACCAAATGGCCAATGTTTATGAGGGACCAAATGACAGAGAGGAAGCAGCGAAAGAGCTAGGGTGATCTCTGTGAAGATAAAATGGCCTTATCCAAATAGCCAATGTTTATGAAGGACGAGAAAAGAACCAGGGAAGTAGAAAGATAAAATGTCGTAAACCAAATGGCCAATGTTATCTTGTACTATGTAAACAAAAGGCCTTTGATGTGATGCATTCTGTGGAAACCTTTTCCTGTACCTCTGACCATGACTAATGTCTGAAATGTGCTAAGGGGACAAAAAAACCCTATTTAAGGCAATGTAATTCTGTTGTTCAGTGTGGTGGACGGAGGACGGTCAAGTGTCTGTAATGGTCACTTGACTGGAGTTCTCCCTCCCTTCCATCGGCCGATAATAAGTAAAGTTGTGAACTGGTCTACCAAACAGTTTGTGTGGTGTCTGTTTATTAAGAAGCGAACCTGGTTTAGTAGTTATAAAAGTAGCTTTTTCATTGGCGTAGTTATGCAGGCCTCGCTGGGACCACATCAACAGCTGACTGTGCAAGAGGTTGCAGAGGTTGCCGGGATTGGAAGGGAGATAACTGAGCTCTATCGGCCCCCTTGTAAGTCCGACTCCCTAGAAACTCCCGGGAACGTCTGTGATCCTTCGTCAGACATTGAATTGGTTCCCTGCCGAGGTTCTTAGAAACAGACAAAGGTAAGACCAGTTGGGCTTTATATGGTTTTTTTTTAAGAAGGGATTGTGTATGTATTTTTAAGACAGAATTGTGTATGTATTTTTAAGAAGGAATTGTGTATATTTTTAAGAAGGACTTGAGTGGTTTCTCTGTCTATCTCTCTTTGTTTTCTTTTTTTTCTCTCTCTCTACTAAGGGCTCATCGGCCTCGTTGAGACATCCGTGATTTGTCGGGTTGAATGGGGGTTGAGGTTTGCGTCTGGCTTATTGAGACATCCGAAGAGTTGTCGGATTGAGAAATAAGTGGCGTTGTATATTAAAGAGTTAAGAAGTCTGCCAGGTTGAGAAACGGGGGTCCCGGATAGCAGGTCTGCTTCGTTGAGACACTTGGGGCTTATTTTAAGAGTTAAGGAGTCTGCCAGGTTGAGAAACGGGGGTCACGGATAGCGGGTCTGCTTCGTTGAGACACTTGGGGCTTATTTTAAGGGATAAAACGTCTGCCAGGTTGAGAAACGGGGGTCCCGGTTAGCGAGTCGGCTTCGTTGAGACACTTGGGTCGTATATTAAAGAGTTAAAAAGTCAGCCAAATTGAGAAACTGGGGTCTCGATTAGCGGGTCAGCCTAGTTGATATATTTGGAACGATTCGGAATTAAGAAGTCTGTTTTCTCTCTCTTTCTATCTATCTATGGGGAATGCTCTGGATAACAGTCCAACATATGTGTTATTTGAATCCTAAGTATAATAATAAATTTAGAATGTTAAGTTACAAGTTGACCAAACGGTTGGGGGATGAAGCCTGGCCAGTAGGGGGAACATGGAATGTAGAGACATTTATATGGGAAAGGAAGGCGGGAAAGAAATGGAAGAAAGGAATTAAAACATGGGAAGCAGAAGCAGTGAAGAAGCATGAGGAGAGTATAGAGTTTGAAGTTGGATGGATGTTGCATGTCAGAAGGGGATAGAGTTAAGAAACAAGGATAGCACTCGGAAAGGATGGAACGTATTGCAACTAGAATGCCAGTGGGCAGAGGAACAAGAGGAAATAATTAAAAGACAGACAGGAGGTGAGAAACAGGTGATGGTTAGTAAAAAATAAACCCAGTACTGGTAAATCCTCTGGAGGAGACTTCATGTCTGGCACGACAACCCTATTTGGTAATGAAGATGAGGAGTTAGATAATTTTGGGAGATGTCCACCTATGCCCTACCAGTAGCAATGGCATCTTTACCTGGGACAGTTCCGTCAGTAACATCCCTATATCTTGAAGTTCTGACCTTACAAAGCTCCCCAGGATTGGGAGCACGGGAATGCCTTTCTGTGCGTAATTTGTTTAACGCATTGATGCTACCAGAACAGCTGGTCATTGTTAAATGTACTGCACACACTGGTGCTGGGGACCCTATAGCAAAAGGCAATAGGTTGCTGATAGTGTATCCAAACAATGCAGCCTGTACATCCAAATGCGTAGTGACAGCACGTAAACAGATGCTAGCAAATAGAACGGTCCTGCCAAACATGAAGGAGGTATGTACATTACAGAGGGACGCCTCTCATATATAATAATAACTATGGAAACAAGAGGGCTGTGCCATTGATTCAGCACACCCCGCTTGGACAAGTTGGTGTACACTACATTTTTACCCGTCTTACCCATGCTGGTAAGGAGGGAATGATAGGATAACAAAGGAAACGTGGTGGCAGGCCTCTGAATGTAAAATTTGCCAACAAAGTAATCCAAGGAAATCAATTAAGATACCCTCAGCGGTGACGCCAATGCCATCACGATCGTTTGAATGCATACAGATTGATTTTATTGAAATACCAAGGGCTCAGAGTTATAAATATTGCTTAGTGATTTTAGATTTATTTAGCAGGTGGAGTGAAGCGAAGCTCTACCAACCACTAATAATACTGCTGAAACTACAGTAACATTGTTGTAATCCCAGGTTTGGCCTACCTACTGCCATAAGTTCAGACAATGGTCTTCATTTTATTGCCACTATTAATAAGGAAAAATGTGCACATTTTAATATTCGACTGCAATTTCACTGTGTACACCACCCACAGGCATCTGGGATGGTGGAAAGAGTCAATGAGGATTGCAAAACAAAATTACCCCGGAGGTAAATCCTTTTTCTGACAGGCAACTATGTTATAAAAAAATTGGGGATGAAGGGAAATTTGATGGAGAAATGAGGAAAGAGCTAGGGAGACTGAAAAGTCAAGGGGAGTCTGACTAATCATGATCTGGATCAATGTCCAATTAGGGTTAGGGAACCAGGATTTTGGTAAACAGAAGTCTTGTCAGAAAAAGGGAAAGTAAATTACAAAGAAACGTCTTTGAAGATGAAATTATATACTGCTGGTAAAACAATGTTTTTGTATATGTACTGCTTGTAAAACAATGTTTTTTATGTGGAATGTGTGAAATTTGAAGCAATGAGCAAAGTTGTGTGTCGCTTTAAGAAGTTTGTCCTTTAAAATGTAAATGGACAGTTTATGGTGTGCTCCGTTAAGAAACAGGCATGAATGGGGGGGCGGAGCTATACTCGAATGATAAAATGTGTTGGTTGATTATAAGTCTTTTGAACCAAGTTTTTAAAAAAAAAAGACTCTTCCCGATTAAAGTGTTAAATGAGATTGGAAATGTCAAAATTACAGAGAAAAAGAAAATGTATTATTGATTACTGATTCTGAGTGGGAAAGATTGTTTTGATATGATAACAGAGGTTGTCTTTTAAAATGCAAATGAAGCAAGATTACTGTTTTCAAGCAAACAAAAAGATGTTGAAGCATGTGCTGTGTGAGGGAAATTAGGTAGATGAAAAATTGTCTTATGACTTACAAAAGGGGGTTTGAGGGAAGTAGATTGGGGAAGAGAACATATTTGGAGAATTGAATATTTAGGTGGGGAGAGCCTCTTCGGATATAATCGGATTAAAGAATAAGTTCACAGGGAAGTGTTAAGAAGGAACTGGAGATTCTGGAGGATCAAATGTAGACAAAAGTGCTGGAGAAACTCAGCTGGGAACAAGATTCACAACTTTTTATTGATACAGGAAAAGCTGCTGTGTCCACCCCCTGGAGAGTGGGGGGAAGCCACTTACAGGCCCTGGGCAATTAACTAATTATGTATGGTCGGCAATTAACCCATGTCTTGCCAGATCTACATTCCCAGGTTGGAGGAGTTTTTGCTGGAAACCAGTGACCAAGGCCATAAAAGCTATACGATGATGGTGCTGGGACAAGAAGAATTGAGACTGTGTTGAAAAGAACAACCAAGTGTTGTTAACAACATGAACTGCTGTAAAGATTGAAGATCATCGTCGCTGGATACATTTGATTGACTGTGAACAGTTTGTGGATACATTTGATTGACTGTGAACAGTTTGTGGAAACAAGGACGATGGGCTATTGATGCTCCCTGTATTCTGGGGTGGCCCAGCCCACATGGACTGAACTTTCTTCAGACTGGCAAGCTTGTGGACTAACCCACATTTAAAGGATGGTACACACCTCCTTTTAAACAAGATTGAAGTCAAACATGACAAGCACAGCAAAGATATCCTGACTACAGACAGTAAGAGGTCTGCAAAGGCCAGTTAAATCTACCTGTTTTTGCCACAACCAAGGCACTGGTGTATTTTTAGGAAACAGTATATTTGTGACAGGCATTGTTATGTTGCAAATGCATTGCCACACAAGAGAAGCATGAACCAGTTACACCAGCACACGGGGAATTCCAAGCGAAGCCGAATAAAGGCTGAGCAATTTTAATGATCCTTTTCCTGTCCTATGGTAGTATCTTAGTGTCACGTCCGGGGGAGGTTGGTGGCCATTTAAAATGTTTGGAGGGACTTGTGGAACGATTGTCCACTATGAAATGATTGTGTTACTAGTGTACTATTAATTTGTCTGATGAGATGCTTATGGTCTTTCGTATGTACTCAGCAAGGACTGTAGTTGTTATCAACATTTTGATAAAAGGATGGAATGATGAAGCTGAATTTTAGTTAAAATATAAGAAGATATTAAATTGGCTTCTGGGCTAGCTTACATCTTATATTTAGTCTCAAATTAGGCTTGCCTCAGGTTTCGGGTGTGTGGGATAATAAATCCTATAACATTGTCTCCCAAGTGAGGAAGTGACAGAGAAAGAAACAGCTAGTCACATCTTTGAAGTAAGATGCCATAAACCAAATAGCCAATGTTTATGAAGGACGAGAAAAGAACCAGGGAAGTAGAAAGATAAAATGTCGTAAACCAAATGGCCAATGTTATCTTGTACTATGTAAACAAAAGGCCTTTGATGTGATGCATTCTGTGGAAACCTTTTCCTGTACCTCTGACCATGACTAATGTCTGAAATGTGCTAAGGGGACAAAAAAACCCTATTTAAGGCAATGTAATTCTGTTGTTCAGTGTGGTGGACGGAGGACGGTCAAGTGTCTGTAATGGTCACTTGACTGGAGTTCTCCCTCCCTTCCATCGGCCGATAATAAGTAAAGTTGTGAACTGGTCTACCAAACAGTTTGTGTGGTGTCTGTTTATTAAGAAGCGAACCTGGTTTAGTAGTTATAAAAGTAGCTTTTTCATTATCAGACGATCTAAATACACAGGTAAAGACATTTTACTGCATTTGAATGGGCCTGTCTAGAAAACACTAGGAATTGGATGTATAGGTTTAGCCACTGCTCAGGGAAGGAAATACGTACTTGCAAAGAGTTCACCAGATTGATCTCCTGAGAATATAGGCCAAATTTGCTTAATCACTATCGTCTTTCCCCATTAGGAAGGATTCAAGTTCAAGTTCAAGTGAGTTTATTGTCATGTGTCCCTGTATAGGACAATGAAATTCTTGCTTTGCTTAAGCACACAGAAAATAGTAGGCATTTACTACAAAACAGATAAATGTGTCCATATACCATGATATAAATATATACACACATGAATAAATAAACTGGTAGTGCAAATAACAGAAAGTGGTTGCTAATAATCAGAGTTTTGTCCGAGCCAGGTTTAATAGCCTGATGGCTGAGGGGAAGTAGCTATTCCTGAACCTGGTTGTTGCAGACTTCAGGCTCCTGTACCTTCTACCTGAAGGTAGCAGGGAGATGAGTGTGTGGCAAGGATGGTGTGGGTCTTTGATGATACTGCCAGCCTTTTTGAGGCAGCGACTGCGATAAATCCCCTCGATGGAAGGAAGGTCAGAGCCGATGATGGACTGGGCAGTGTTTACTACTTTTTGTAGTCTTTTCCTCTCCAGGGCGCTCAAATTTCCGAACCAAGCCACGATGCAACCGGTCAGCATGCTCTTGACTGTGCACCTGTAGAAGTTCGAGAGAGTCTTCCTTGACAATCCGACTCTCCGTAATCTTCTCAGGAAGTAGAGGCGCTGATGAGCTTTTTTGATAATTGCGTTAGTGTTCTCGGACCAGGAAAGATCTTCAGAGATGTGCACCCCCAGGAATTTGAAGTTCTTGACCCTTTCAACCATCGACCCGTTGATATAAATGGGGCTGTGGGTCCCCCTCCTACTCCTTCCAAAGTCCACAATCAGTTCCTTGGTTTTGCTGGTGTTCAGGGCCAGGTTATTGCGCTGGCATCATATGGACAGTTGCTCGATCTCTCTTCTGTACTCTGACTCATCCCCATCAGTGATACGCCCCACAATAGTGGTGTCGTCAGCGAACTTGATGATGGAGTTCGCACTGTGGTTCGCTACGCAGTCATGGGTATAGAGTGAGTACAGCAGGGGGCTGAGCACGCAGCCTTGAGGTGCTCCCTTGCTGATTGTTATTGAGGCTGACACATTTCCACCAATACGAACAGACTGTGGTCTGTGGACGAGGAAGTCGAGGATCCAGTTGCAGAGGGATGCGCAGAGACCCAGTTCTGCGAGTTTGGTAACCAGTTTGGAGGGGATGATTGTGTTAAATGCTGAGCTGTAATCAATGAATAACAGCCTGACATATGAGTTTTTGTTGTCCAAGTGGTCCAGTGCGGAGTGGAGGGCCAGCGAGATCGCATCCACCGTTGATCTGTTGTGACGGTACGCGAACTGCAGTGGGTCCAGGTTTTTGTCGATGTAGGAGTTGATTTGCTCCATGATCAACCTCTCAAAGCACTTCATCACCACCGGCGTTAGTGCCACTGGTCGATAGTCATTGAGGCACGTCACCTTACTCTTCTTGGGCACCGGTATAATTGATGCCCTTTTAAAGCAGGTGGGGACCTCAGACCTCAGAAGTGAGAGGTTGAAAATGTCCGTAAAAACTCCCGCCAGTTGGTCCGCACAGGTTTTTAGAACACGGCCGGGTATACCATCAGGTCCAGGTGCTTTTCGGGGGTTCACCCCTCTGAAGGATTTCCTGACATCGGCCTCTGTGACCGAGACTGAAATGCCATCACAGCGAATGGGGGATCGGGAAGGCACATCAGTATTCTCCCTGTCAAAGCGTGCGTAAAACGCATTGAGCTCGTCAGGGAGTGATGTTACACCGGCATTCGAGCTGCCTCCTGGTTTTGCCTTGTAATTCAGTAAAATTGGCCTTCACTCTCCAGAGTCAAGAATAATGTAATTCAATTGAAATGTGAAAAATCATTATGGAATTTGAAGGTAGATGCGAGGTAATATTTCACATAGTTCTGGGATGAGGAGGCAGTGTCTCAAAGGGAGTCACCCATTTCAAAATGAAATGAGAAGATATTTCCTCACTCAGAAGGTAATGAATATTTGGAATTTTCTGCCCAGGAGGCCTATGAGTCTCACTCAAAAGAGAGCAGTTGATTTGTGAATGTTAAATGATAATCAAAAAATACTGGGATTAGAGTAGGAAAGTGGCGGTAAAAGATTAGCTCATAATTGTGCTAAATGGTGGGGGAGAAAAAAGAATAAATAGCCTGTAACTGCTTCTGCGTCTGCTTGGTGATTTTAAATTCTGTTTATATTGTGCTTGTGGTAGAATTTTAACCACCAAACCATTATTGGTCACGGTTTCCCACTACCACAGGCAACATTTCAAATGTGTTCACAGCTTTAATGCTACACTCCTGAGTGTGTGCGTACTTTTGCATTGGATGTTAAACTGACGATCCATCTGATCCCTCAGCTGAACCTAGATGATCACATTAGGGATGTCCTGGCTAATATTTATCTGAAATATAACCTAAATGCACAGGTACAACTTCAGTAACATTACCATTTTCACATACCAGCTGTGGCTCAATGAGTAGCACTTTTCCCTCTCAACTCTGAAGGCTACAGGTTTCAGACGAACATAAAATCTAGACGGACAAATCTATCCCCTCAATGCCAGAGACCCAGAGTAGTGTTTGCACAATCTCACTGTCACCATGTGGGTGTCCTCTGGGTGCTCCGGTTTCCTCCCACACCTCAAAGATCTGCAGGTTAATTAGCCTCTGTAAAAATTGCCCCTAGCGTGTATGGAGTGGATGAGAAACATCGCGTTTGAGTCTGCATGGAGGGGATAAAATAGAAAGAGTGAATGGGTGATCAATGGTCGGCATGGACGCAGTGGGGCGAAGGGGCTGTTTCCATGCTGTAGCTCTAAATTAAGCATATTATCGAACTTAAGATTCCACCTGACTTCTTAGCCGAATACAAAGGATTATGTTACTAGCCTGGCAAGGGGCAGATGGTACAGAACTGGCTGTACGGTTGACAGTGAAGAAGAAAGCTTTACAACGCAGAAAGATGCAAATTTTCCCCACAATTGTCAGGAAAGTGGAAAAAGAAATTGTAGTAAAATATTTAGTAAAAAGAAATTATGGAAGATGGTACAAAGCATATAAATATTCTGCCATTTACTGAATATTGAATGTTATGAAAGAACCAAGGGACGTTAAACTGTAGGAAGGATACATAGAATAAAGAAGTGCCAAATTGGTTGCTTTCCTTACTTAGGTGAGAAATAAGAGCAGGAAAGTTAGGCTAATTATATACAATAGCTAAAGTACTGCGCACAATTCTGGCCACATCATATAAGCAATGCAACTGGACTGGAGAGGGTGCAGTGGAGATTTATAAGATGTTGTGATGGTGAAAAAACAGGAGAGAATGACAATATGTGCAGTAGGCCATTCGGCCCTTCGAGCCAACATTCACTGTGATCATGGCTGATCATCCACATTCAGTATCCCATTCCTGCCTTCCCACCATATCCCCCGACTCCGCTATCTTTAAGAGCTCTATCTAACTCTCGCTTGAAAGCATCCAGAGAAATGGCCTCCACTGCCTTCTGAGGCAGAGAATTCCACAGATTCACAACTCTCTGGGTTAAAAGTTTTCCCTCATCTCCGTTCTAAATGGCCTGCTCCTTATTCTTAAACTGTGGCCCCTGGTTCTGGACTCCCCCGACATCGGGAACATGTTTCCTGCCTCTAGCATGTCCAATCCCTTAATAATCTTATACGTTTCAATAAGATCCCCTCTCATCCGTCTAAATTCCAAGGTATACAAGCCCAGCTGCTCCATTCTATCAACATATGACAGTCCCGCCATCCCAGGAATTAATCTCGTGAACCTACGCTGCACTCCCTCTATAGCAAGATTGTCCTTCCTCAAATTTGGTGACCAAAACTGCACATAATACTCCAGGTGTGGTCCCACTGGGGCCCTGTACAATGGCAGAAGGACCTCTTTGCTCTTATACTCAACTCCTCTTGTTATGAAGGCCAACATGCCATTTGCTTTCTTCACTGCCTGCTGTACCTGCATGCTTACTTTCAGTGAATGATGAACAAAGATCCCCCAGATCTCTTTGTACATCCATTTTTCCCAACTTGATACCATTCAAATAATAATCTGCCTTCCAGTTTTTGACACCAAAGTGGATAACCTCATATTTATCCACATTAAACTGCATCTGCCATGCATCTGCCCACTCACCCAACCTGTCCGTCACCCTGCATCCTCATGGCATCCTCCTCAGTTCTGCAAATTTGCTGATGTTATTTTGAATCCCTTCATCTAAATCATTGATGTATATTGTAAATAACTGTGGTCCCAGCACCGAGCCTTGCAGTATCCCACTAGTCACTGCCTGCCATTCTGAAAGTGACCCATTAATCCCTACTCTTTGTTTCCTGTCTGCCAACCAATTTTCTATCCATATCAGTATTCTACCCCCAATACCATGTGCTCTAATTTTGCCCACTAATCTCCTGTGTGGGACCTAATCGAATGCTTTCTGAAAGTCCAGGTACACAACATCCACTGGCTCTCTAGTCCATTTTCCTAGTTACATCCTCAAAAAATTAGTCAAGCATGATTTCCCCTTTGTAAATCCATGCTGACTCGGACCGATCCTGTTCCTGTTTCCAAACGTGCCGCTATTTCATCTTTTATACTCGACTCCAGCATCTTCCCCACCACCAATGTCAGGCCAACTGGTCTATAATTCCGTTTTTCTCTCTCCCGCCTTTCTTAAAAAGTGAGATGACGTTAGCTACCCTCCAATCCACAGGAACTAATCCTGAATCTATAGAACATTGGAAAATGATCAGCAATGCGTCCGTGATTTCCAGTCACTGGGATGCAGACCATCAGGCCCTGGGGATTTATCAGCCTTCAGTCTACGCAATATGCTAATCGAGGTTGTGAAATGATATGAAAGGAGGCTGTGGGGATTCTCGGTCAAGGTATTTTGAACTATGAGAGACCTGACCTTTTGCAAAGGATCAAAACAAGGGGACACAGATTTAGTGATAATAGGATACAGTGTACATTTGGAATTTTGCCTTTCCACCCAGAAAGGAGCGCAAATAAATCCTCTTCACGTCTAGTTACACAGCATGGAAGCAGGCCCCTTGGTCCAATATCCATGCCAACCAGCTGAGCTCGTCCCATCTATTTGCGTTTAGCCAACATCCCTCTAAGCATTTCCTATATACTTGTTAAATGTCTTTTAAATTTCACCATTGCATCCACCTCTCTAGCTTCCTCTGGCAGCTCATTCCATATGTGCACCACCCTCTGCCCTCAGATCAATTAAATCTCTCCCTTCTCACCTTAAATCTATGTCCTCTAGTTATGGACTCCTCTGCCCTGGGAAACAACAGCAGCCATTCATTTCATTCTTGCTCCTCGTGATTTTATATACCTCTACAAGGTCTCTCCAAGGCCTTAAGTCTCCTACACTCCAGGGAAGAAAGCCTCCAGCCTATCTAGCCTCTCCTTATAACTCGATTTCTGTTTGCATCTGAGCATGTCTTTTCTGCACTCTCTTAATTTCATCCTTCCTACAAGCAGTGCAACGAGATCTTCACACAGTACTCCAAATGTAGTTTCATCAATGTCTTGTACAGCTGTGACATAATGTCCCAACACCGTAGTACGGTACGATAGAACTTTATTTATCCCAGGAGGGAAATTGATCTGCCAATAGTCATAACACACAAAATACATGAAATTATAGTGACAAGTGGAAAGAATTGGGGATGTGCGAAGATTGGAGGGGGGAGAAGGGAGTCAGTCTACCCACAGCAGAAGGTGGAGTTGTAGTTTGATAGCCACAGGGAAGAAAGATCTCCAATGGTATTCTGTACTGCATCTTGGTGGAACCAGTCTGTTGCCGAAGCTACTCCTCAGGTTGACCAGTGTGTCATGGACAGGGGTGAGCTGTATTGTCCAGGATACTCTGCAGTTTGAGGAGCGTCTTCTCCTCCAAATCCACCTCCCATGAATCCAACTCCGTCCCCAGGACGAAGCCAGCCTTCCTGATGAGTTTCTTTCCTATTGGAATCCGCGGCCTTCACCTTGCTGCCCCAGCAAAGAAGGTGGCACCGACTACCACCGATTGGTAGAACATCTGCAGCATCGTTGGAGTGGAGCTTCCTCAAAAAGTACAGCCAGCTCTGTCCCTTGTGCAGGGCCTCAGTGTTCCTGGACCAGTCTAGTTTACTGTCCAGGTACACTCCAAGGTATTTGTACTCCCTGGTACACTGCACATCCACATTGATGGAGACAGGGGCGTTCCTCTCCTCCTAAAGTCCACCACTAACTCCTTAGTCTTGTCAGTGTTGAGCTGCAGCCTGTGATCTCAGCCCTCACCACTCAACAAAGTCGTTGACTACACCAACCTGTACACATTCAATACCTTGACCAAAGGCAAGCTTTCCAAAAGCTTTCTTCACCACTTGTCTACCTGTGTCCCCATGTCGAGGGAAATGCGTAACTGCATCCAGAGGTCTCTCCACTCTTACAATTCCAGGACCGTACTATTTGCTGTGCAAGTCCTACTCTGGTTTGATTTACCAAAATTCATCATCACACACAAGTTAAATTCTATCTACCATTTCTTGGCCCACCCAGAGAAGATCAAAATCCTTTTGTGAACTCTGGCAGCCTCCCTCAACAGTCCGCTTTCCCACTAATTTTTGGGTTGTCCGCAAATTTACTTACCATGTTAACTCCATTGTGACTTAAGTCATTAATGCAGATTTTAAAAAGGAATTGTATGAACATTTGGAGCAATGACTTGCAGGTTTCCATACTTGATGGTGAAAGGTAAGATTAGGTTGGGAAGCTCTTATCTGATTGGCACTAATGGCCCGCTTTTGTGTTGTATTTTAAGAGCAGAATTATCTCCAATGTCCCAAATAATATTTTTTCATCAATTGAAAAATTAGTAAATGAGTATTGTTTTTTATTGCAGACCTGTTTGTGGGAATTAATGTAACTACATGAGCACTTCTTCCATTGCAAGACTCAGTGCAAGGAATTAATTAGGCCAGACAGCTTTGGAACATTCATGATCATGAAAAGTACAAGTTGTCCTTTTGTTGAAAAGTAAACAGTTTCTTGCGCAAGTCTACCACAAATTTTCCGACAACTGGTGGTCTGGCATCTCCTTTTATCTGGAACCCCCCCCATCTCCAATAATGTGCACCTATGCCAGGTGAGGCGGTTGATCTCCACCGCATTGAAACTTCCGCGTTCAGTTTGCAGGTCAACCTTGCCCCCCTGCTGCCAGAGCCCTAGAACTCTGGCCCGACCAGAGCTGGCAGATCCATTCCCATAACCAACTTCTGACACCAACCTTGCGGGCCGGTACCTCAGCTAGGCGGACCGTTCAATCACGCCGAGGCCATGACCTATGTTGGTTTGGCAAAACAGATAATAATTCAGAAAAGCCCTGGAGCAAAGGGTGCCAGAAAAATCGGTAGTGGACCTGTATCTGCAAATATAAACTATATAGAGTGAACATCAGCAAGGACAGGTCCTTATTCTGGGCAGAAATAAGCAATATTAAATACGACAGCAAATGTGCAATGACCTCAACAAACAGTTTACTAAGCATATAATAGGGTGAACCAAAACACTTGAGTACCATTAAACTCAACTGCTGTCAAGAAAGATTATCTAGATATGAATAATTAATGTTGCCACGTTTTATTTTATCAAAGAGCCGAGGATGTCTACAAAGTCTTGCGTATGCAAAACAATCTGTGCAATGGTCAAGACTTGTATTCTAGTACTAATTAAATGATTTGAGATAGGGAGGTGTGTGTGGCGGTTTGGGAGCGAAAGTAAAGCGGTGAATAATCAAATCAACAGCTTAAAGTTGGTTCAAATAAAAACCAACTATCTCTTGCCAATTCAGTTCCGACAAGGTACCTACCTCCAGGATGTAATTCCAGCCACTTTCATTAAACACATCATGTTGAAAATGTTCCCGGTAGACCTCTTTTGCCTCTTGAATTTTTTCCTTTGTTGCAACTTTGCCTGTTAAAAAATTTAGATGAAAGCATTTTCATGTTGAGATTGATCCAAGTGAGTATTTCCAATGTACTTACGTTAAAGCTGCTGAGATCAAACTTTCAAAAATATTGCTGTACGAATAAAGCATTTATTTCCAGAAAAGATCTTTTAGTACAGTGGTTTATTATAGTGCTTTAAAGTCACACTATTTTGTTCCAAGAGCTATTTCCATAATAGAATTATTAAACAGGCAACAAAGTAAGCAGTCAAGATATTTATCACACTTAATCAGAATATTAAATATACAATTCAAGTTACCATATTCAAAATGAATATGACACATGGAATGTGAATCAATATTCTGCATGAACTTCAAGACACAAATATCATTCCACAAAAAACAAATCAGAATGCACAATGATAAAGGAAAGGTAAAAATAAACACTGGAGGAAAATTATGAAGCAAATTGATTGGACGAAAGACAGATGTTTAGAATTTTAAATTTAAATCGGGGAAATGTTAAGAGCATGAAAGCAAAGCTGGTGAAAGTGAACTCGCACGTTCAGGGATCAGTCAGTTGAGATGCAATGGTGCACATTTAAGGAGATCAGCCAGAATGTCCAGGTTCAGGAACAGCTTTTTCCCCTACAGCCATCAGGCTATTAAACACAACAACAAATAAACTCTGAGCTCTGAACTGCAAGACTATTATTACTGCACTATTTTTTGTTATATATTGAACTTTTTTTCTCTTCCCTCATTATGTACTATGTTTACATATTCACAATATTCTGTTGAGCTGCAGCAAGTAAGATTTTCATTGTCCCATCCGGGATATATGACAATAAAACACTCTTGACTTGACATTGATTTTTACCTTATGTGGGCCAAAACACCTGGTTCAGTGCCCCTACTGTTCTATATAATGACAGCGCTCTGGGGACTTATCATGATGTGGCAAATCATATAGCAACTTCCTGTGTCCTGCACTTCTACAGTTAAGCCTTGAAATCAAAAGATACGCTCCACGTTCGCAGGCTGCGATATACCCTCAACTGCTAAATTGCAGTAAGCTAAACAAATTGGGTTTATTTCTATAAAAAGGAAGCCGTGCTAAGAGATCTTAAAAATGATTAAGGTTTAGTTTGATCTGATCGAGGAAGTATATTATAATTTGTGGCAAAGCAAACAATGCAAGGCCATCAAATAAATCAAGAAACAGAACTGCAGACGCTGGAAATCTATGATAAATTAAAAGGAACGTAGATTTTTATAGCAAAATACAAATAGATTCTTGGGGAGCTAGTAAATAACCTATTTTAGATATGTAGCAACCATCCAGCTACATTAATCCCACTTTTATTCTCACAATATTATCAACACTTCCTCCCCCTCCCTTAATTTATAACATTAGTCTACACACAAGGGCCAGCTTCCAGTCGCCAATTAGCCTACCAACTCGCATATCTTTGGGGTGAAGATAAAACTGAAGCACCTGGAGAAAAACTTCACGTGGCCACAGGAGAAAACATGCAAAATCCACACAGAGAGCACCGGATGTCAAGATTAAACCCAAGTCCCTGGCACGTGAGGCAGTGGCTCCAATACCTGCACCTTTGAACAGTCAATTAAGATTGCTAATCTGAATGCAACTGGAAAAATAAAGTCATCTCCCACAGGGTCAAATCAAGAGACTATAATATATACACACACACAAATACAGGTTTAAAAAACATTTCACAGACTTGACAAGATCATGTTTCAAAAGTCATACCTGCTAAATATTTCTTCAGAATGTACTGCAAACCATAGAAGACAGTTTCGTCATATTGCACCTTGTTGGATTTAATATTTTCTGTCCTTTTTTCACGACATTCAAAGTAAGAATAGACCTTGGTTGTATTAGGTGGGTATTGCTGATAGTGAGTCACCTATGGATGCAATGGAAGACAGTAAATACAGTATATAAATACAGAAAATAAATTGTCAAAAAAATGTATGAAAACAAGAAATGTTGCACCTACTCCCCCCTTATTGTAAATATCTTTGGATTCAGAGCTATCACTCCTTACAATTTCATATTGCATATTACATTTACAACATAACCGATGCCAAAAATAAAATGAAGCAAAGTTCACAACCCGTCCCTCAATGTTAGCAAACAAAGGAGCTGGTCAACACTTTCAGGAAGCGGGGTGGAGTACTTTACCTTAATTTAGTTTATTGTCATGTGTACCGAGGTACAGTAAAAAGCTTTTGTTGTGCGCTATCGAGTCAGCGGAAAGACTATATGTGATTACAATCGAGCCATCCACAGTGTACAAATATAGGATAAAGTGAATAATCTTTAGTGCACGATAAAGTCCAGTAAAGTCCAATTAAAGATAGTCCGAGGGTCTCCAATGAGATTCAGTAAAACTCAATTCCTCAAAAGGTTCATTCAATCCCTGTTGCCCAATGCTGACTAATTTTCTTTTAAAATCTTTTTATTGTTTTCTTTTTCAAAAAAACAAAAATAAAACATAAAAAACAGAGTAAAAAGAATAATGATAAACATAACAATGATATTGATACATAGGGATCAGGATTACATTAATAACAGGTATAACCTAATACGAGACCAGTGTCAAATTTTTACTTGTACTTTTTACTGAAGTACTTTTACTAGACAGAGCTTCCGTATATCCCCCTCATCCGGGGCTCCGTACTCCTGCCAGCTTGACCTTCACTCTAACAGGAATATGCTGGCTGTGAACCCTCATTAAATCACGTTTAAAGCCCTCGCACTTACCGGACGACCTTTTACTTGCAAATAACACCCCATGAAAACCCCGGCCTACTACCCTCAAATTGATTAGTTTGTCCTAAAACTCCCATTCCTTTCCATAACTATTTTAAAACAGTGTGTCAACCACACGAGATCCCTTTGGAATAATAGGCAAAATGTGATTTGTAACGCAATGGTTCAGAAATATTTCATCTAACGAGGAATGTTTGGCATTGTATATTATGTTGAACAGATCCATTAATTAAAAGACCAGTTTAATGCCATCACCCAGCAAATAACTGGCGACAGATGGGTGATATTCACTAAATTGCAAAAATAAACTTACAAGCCAGCAGCTCGGAAGAACAATAATGATAATCTTGGAAGAACCAATCACTGGCAGTGTTTCGAGACTTAATCTGTGCCTCAGCCAGTTTTAAGTATTTTTAAATCCAGTAGGTCCCAAAACAATCAATCAGATCAGTGGCATTAATGCAGTGAGAGATGTATAAACATTAAAAATAACAGGTTTTAATTTCACTCACTCTGAAATAGTGGATAATGTGATTTTAGAGATAGCAGAGAATCGAAGGCTTTTTCTGACGTTGCTTCTTGAAGTTAGGTACAGAGATCAGAGCAAAATGCAAAGGTCAGTAATTGCTGCCAACTCATCATTGACCTCCATGGCATGTGTGATATTACCATTTCTGGATCCACCACGACTGATTTGCATTTCTAAACATGCCAGCTCCTTAATAGCAAAGCCCCATGCTGTGGCTGGGCCTTGCATGATAAAATTAAGAGACAGAAATGATTGGAAAATATTTAACTACCAGACTAAGTGGGACCTGTTGGCTCCCTGTCACACAGGAGGCCTGGCCCCCAATGCAACCCGTTCCCCAACACAATATTCCACCACTCACCCGTTTCCCCAATGCAACCCGTCCCTCCAACACAATATTGCACCACTCACGCATAGCCCCCAACTGCGCAGGCACGGCTCATTTCCCCTCATCCCCAGCACTGTCCCCCCCCCTCTCCTCCTCCCCTCGACCAATCCCTTCCTCACCTCTCCCTCCCTCTCCATTCACCTACCCTCAGTCACTCCCTCCCTCCCTCAACTCCTCACCCCTCCCTACCCCCCTCCTATCCCTCGATCCCCTACTCACCCCCACTATCCATCCTGACCTTCCCCACTGCCCTCCTCTCCCTACCTCCACCCTCCACTTCCTCTATTTCCCCTCCTCCCCCACTTCCTCTATTTCCCCTCCTCCCCCACTTTCCCCCTTCCTCCCTTCATGCGTTAGTTTTTTCAACTTTTTAAATTTTTTTTGTATGTTTTAAAGTATGTGTTTGATGTTTCGCGGTGTGTTTTGTGTGGGGGGTGGTGTGGGGGGGTAAGGGGGAAACCGCTTTGGTCGCCTCCTCCATAGAGAGGCGACTTTTTCCAGGTCGCCTCCCCCGTGGCCTAACATCAAGGATGGGCGCGGCCTTTCCCGGAGACACACTCGGGGCTTCACCGGCGGGCGCAGCGTGGACTCTCGTCGTGGAGCGGGTGAGCCCTCGCTAGGGCTCGCTGGAGGGGAGCGCTCCGTTTCGCTGGCCCGGGGCAGCCAGCAGACTGAAGTCGCGTTCTGCAGAGCTCCAGCTTGTGCGGCGTCTACAGCCCGGGATCCCTCGTGGGGGACCCGGGGGAAGAAGAAGCCACCACTGCCCGCCCGCGGCCAACTTCTACCGCGGGGCCGGCATGGACTTACCATCACCCCTGGAGGGGAGCTTCGACTGCCGGCCCTGCAGTCTACGGTGCTTCTGGCTGCGGCGGAGACTTTAAATCTCGACCGCCGGCCTGCGGCCTACACCAACTTAAAGCCGCGGTCTCCGGTGAGGAAGAGCCGATCCTGGACTGACTCTGGACTCTGGTCCTGTCCACGGGGGGGGGGGGGGGGGGGGGGGGGGGGGGGGGGGGGGGGGGGAATGGAGGAGGACTGGCCAAATTTTGTGCCTTCCACCACAGTGATGAATGCTGTGGTGGATGTTTGTGTTACATTTTTATTGTGGTTGTGTGTTCTTTATTATTGTACCGCTGCAGACAACCCAAATTCCACCAACCCTGGTTGTGTGGCAAATAAATAAATAAATTTAAAAAAAAGAAAAAAAAAGATCCCCCATACTCTCCCTTCTCACCTCCCCAGGATCTTTCCCCTCTCCCTCCCTCACTTCCCCCTACCCATCACTCCCTCCCTCCATAAAAAGTAGCATCTGCAGTTCCTTCCTCCACAGGTCATTCATTGTTAGCTGTAGTTTAGATCTTGTGCGTGCACGCGCGTTTCAAACTGCGCGCAAACTGCTCAGCCACCTTGCAACCTGTCTCTCCCATCCTCCCTCTGCCCACTCTGGCTCAGCCGTCGCTTGCCCATCCCCGTCCTGTCTGACCGCCCGCTGCTGCGCTCGGCCCATCCCTGCCCGGCCCACCCGCCTACCTGCTTGCTGTCGTCGCCTGGGGGGGGGGGGGGGGGGAATGGAGTCGATGTGCTGGTGGAGAAGATCTCCTCCGAGAAGGCCGTGAGGGTGAGTTACCACAACAGCGACAGACCAGAGGGGGCTGGTAGACAGCCATTGACGCAGAGGGAGGGCGGGGAGAGGGGTAAGCGATGAAGGAGAGAGAGAGAGAGATGGGACCAGGGCCTCCACTGAACCCCTCCTCCCCCCCCCTCGCCAGTGGTGGGGGAGACGATAGACAAGTTACTGTGAGGAGGGGAGAGAGGAGTCTGTGAGTGAGGCAGGACAGGAAGGGGCGTCACCATCCCGGCCGTGGCGCTGACTGACAGAAGAGACCAATCTGCGTGGCGCTGACTGAAGGAATCTGATCACACACTTTAAAAAAAAAAAGATTTTTAAACCTCAATAACTTTTACAATATACCACGGATCAGAACGAAAAATGTTGCACTTGCAGCAAAGGAGAAGGTGAGTAACCTGGCAAAATATCATAGTGCTATCACGTACCGTTTCGCGCAAATAGAAAGTACTTGCAAACCGGAAGAGCACAAGATCAAAGTTTTAGTTATGTATAGATACTTGGCCATTAAAAAATCCCTTCCTTGCAATTGTTCCCCTTCAGTCAAATGAATGGTCTCTCTGTCCCTAGATCCACTCAAATACTAGGAAGTTGCTGCAAATTTGTACTCCACTGTTGGCTCCACATAAACCCTAAACTTGCTAGGAAAATAATGTCCACAGCAAACGTTAGCACCTCCTTGCAATACTCAGAACCCGAAGCATACTACACAATCTTTCTTCAGATGGAAATGTCAGACAGGATTGCCAAAGATCACTTATGCACTGGCTACTTTAGTATATTAAACGTAAAAAGGACGAATTTTTTAAACAATTGCCCCCTTCTGAAAATTGCTGCTACTGGCCCACTCCCTGGAGATGCAATGCTTTTCACTCAATCTAGAAGATGCAAACTTGAGTGATGGGCAACTCCAAATGTGACATATCAGCCAAAAATAGTTCTTGAGAAGTGTGGAACCCATTCCAACTACTGATTGACCATTAACCAGAGGACTCCAACTGAGGAAGGGTGCTGTCCGAAATCTATCCAAAGAGATACACGCAAGCTCCAAAGAGAGATACACGCGAACTGTTGGTTTGTAAGTAAAAAGTTGAATATTTCTCAGATCATTAAACCGCTGGATTAAACAGTCATTTGCACACAAACACTGTTTTCAATATTTGGCATCAGATATGCAGAAGGTCAAGTTGGCGATCAAAGGATACCCAGTATATTCTCTCTATGTTACCAAAAGTAAGTATACAATGATAAACAATTTGGTAAATGCTAGTGACAGTTTAAACACATTTTAAAGATATCCTCCCCAGAGCAGGAGTTGAAAATCAAATCAAGTGGAATGAACCTCGTAATTAAACTGACAATTCGCAGCCTCGGGGAACCTGGGATGGCAAGTAGTGATAAATTTGGTCAGAATGAAAGAGGAAGTATATCTAAGATTTAGGAAGTTGAAATCAGACAGGGCCTTTTAGGAATATAAAAAACAAGAACTCAAGAACTGAGGAATGCCACAAGATGCCATGAAATGCCACTGGCAAGCTGAATTAAAGAAAATCCCATGGCTTTTTAATGCATATATTAAAAACAAGAGGGTAACTAAGGAGAGGGCAGAACCACCCAGAGGACACAGGAGAGGTTATAAATGAGAACTTTCCATTGGTGTTTACCAAAGAGAAGGACGTGGAGGGAGAGTGAGATCAGTGTGGGGAATACCAATATGCAAGGGCATTTTGAGATCAAGGAGAAGGTAGTAATGGATCCCTTAAGGATTAAGGTGGACATTTATGTTTTTACAGAGTGTGGTGGATGCCTGGAATGCACTGCCAGGATTGGTGGTGAAGGCAGATATGATTGTGACGTTTAAGCAGCTTTTAGATAGGCACATGAATATTGTTCATGTGCCAGCAGAAGATATTATTTTAAGTTGGCATCATGTGCGCCACAAATATTGTGCTGCGTGGCCTGTTCCTTTGCTGCATTGTTCTATGTTTTTATTTAACACTAGAATTAAACATGTAGGAAGCTGGTTATATCAAAGGCGGTAATGAGTAAGACTACTTATAAAAATGCTACATTGTAAACAATAAACCTTGCAAGCCTAAGATAGACACAAAAAGCTACAGCAACATTTCTGGAGAGAAGGAATGGGTGACGTTTCGGGTTGAGACCCTTCATCAGAAGAAGTCTGAAGAAGGGTCAAAACATCATCCATTCCTTCTCTCCAGAGATGCTGCCTGTCATGCTGAGTTACTCCAGCTTTGTGTGTCTATGTTTGGTTTAAACCAGCATCTGCAGCTCCTTACACAAACCTTGTAAGCCTGTACCCCAATGAGTGGGACAAAGAATCATACCAATCTATTCCAGTGAATAAATTCCAGCAATGAAATTTACGTTTCTTGACTCAGAAGCCTGCAATTAAACATTCTGGATGTGGCTAAATGAATCCCTCGTGGAGACAAGAAATACCAGCAGAAAATTAGACTTCCTAAGCATGTCAGAAATGTGTATTTTCCTTTTCAACACCAAGTGTGCTTTAAATTAAATCAAAGTATATTAACTCCCCTCAAAAGGGGTTTGAATTGTCAACCCAATCCTACACACAAAAAAAACAAGTGACAGTGATGAGAGAGCATCTATATTGAGCAAATGAGGAAACAAAAAAAAATTGGTATTTGAGCTACTTTAGAAAAATGCATTACACTATATTATAACGTAGTATCACAGGAGATTTAAAATTTAAAAAAGTGTGAATTAATAATTCCCATGCTATGAATGAATGAAAGGCATAACATTTCATCTATGGGTAGAAATAAAATGCATGGGTTCACCCATAACGTTTATATTTTGTATGTTAAATAAAATGTGCTAAAACAGAAATACTGCCTCCGCATGTCAAGTTATGGGATTTTAAGGTTAGGCAACTTTTTTCCATGTGGGTCGAGTACCAGTAACTGGGCACGTAGGAATTGGAAACTCTGCCCTTTTTTAAATGGTCTCATCGTCTTTCTGAATTGGGGTAAAATAAATGGTACAACCATCAATACTCTTAACTTTTCAATCGATCTTTAAACCGTGGCAATGTTTGACTTTGTTTTATATAATGATTTGCTACATTTTCATTCTTACTACATTACCGAAATTCCGAATATCCTCACTCAGCGAAATAAGTGAATAACTTTCGTTTTGTGTCATTCAAGTTCAGCTGACCCAGAGATTGCAAACCGTAGTCCATATAAACAGGAAACATTTCGGGTCGGGACCCTGTTTCAATACATGCTATGATATAATAATCCTCTTCCTCTGGCATAAGATTCATTATGAAAGCGAGTTACATGATTCAGTCGCATGTAATTCGGTAATCTGGAGCTTTCGGTTTTGATTCCCCGGCTCCATCTGTTTCCTACTGCGTTTCATTGTATCGCGGCAGCATGGAGTAATAGCGGTCGTCTCCCCATCGCCACTTGATAGGGGCAGCGACATAGTAAGAGAGATAGTGAGGGGGATAGAGAGAGAGAGAGGGAGAGAGGGAGAGGTAGGGAGGGAGGGGTAGGGAGGGAGGGGGAGGGAGGGGGAGGGAGGGAGAGATAGGGAGGGAGGGAGAGACAGGGAGGGAGAGACAGGGAGGGAGGGAGAGACAGATGGAGAGAGAGAGAGAGGGGGAGATGGGGGGGGGGGGGGAGAAAGATAGGGGGGGGGGGAGATAGGGGGGGGGGGAGATAGGGGGAGGGGGGGAGGGGGGAAGGAGGGGGAGAGATGGGGAGGGAGGGATGGATGGGCGGGCAGCTATGGCCTAGACCCTCCGGATCCCGAGAGCTTTGGGGCGGCTGAGGAAGGATTGGCCTGACCGATGGTGCTTTCACCTCTGCACCGCGGCCTAGGGTGTGAGACTTCAGCGACACCTGCAGCGAGCGCCCCGTTCCCGGCCACCCTACCTTGTAGGAGTCGGTGGCCAGCAGGATGTTGAAATCCCCGTTGCGGCTGTCCATCTCAGGCCGAGAGCGAGCAACCGGTTTGGCCACTCCGCTCAAGAGCTAAGAGAGAAGCCGACCGACCCGCCACTTGACGCCGCTACCTTGAATGGCCCAGCATCGGCCTATGGTCTCCTGAGGGAGGGAGGACGCACGTAGTTACCGCGAGACGGCGTCGCCCGCCCCTGGGCGCCTGACGTAACGCATCGCCACGCCCAAAAACACCCGACGTCACGTATCGCCACCCTCAAGCCACCCGACGTCACGCGTGATCGGGGACGGCATGACGTCTTGGCACCGCGTGGGAGGGAGGGAGGGAGGATGGATGTGATCAGGACTCGCAAAATGGCGGCGTTGTCGGGCCGCAGGTAGGAAGCTGACAGCACGGTGATGTGTGTGTGAAGTTCAACCTTTGAAAAAGGGAGCACTACAGTTGTGATATAAAGCACACAAAAAAACAAAAACAAAACATCGCTGGAGGAATTCAGAGATTCCGGCAACATCTATGAGGGGTATGCAATGCATCAGTCTGAAGAAAGTGTAGGGGGTGTGGAGAGGAACCACACATAGGAATAGTGTCTCCTGCACCCATGCAGAACTCATGGACTTTAAACATTAATGTGTGCATCGGCGCAACCTCCTGCACCCATGCAGAACTCATGGACTTTAAACATTAATGAGTGCATTGGTGCTACCTCCTGCACCCATGCAGAACTCATTGACTTCAAACATTGATGACTGCATCGGTGCTACCTCCTGCACCCATGCAGAACTCATGGACTTCATTCATTGATGACTGCATTGGCGCTAACTCCTGCACCCATGCAGAACTCATGGACTTCATCCATTGATGACTGCATCGGCGCTAACTCCTGCACCCTTGCAGAAGTCATGGACTTTTATCACAACACATAATCCTCCGAAATTACTGCCATCTCCAACGGGACCCCACCACTAGCCACATGCTCCCATCTCCACCCTTTTCCGCCTTCTGCAGAGACCATTCCCTCCGCAACTCCCTGGTTAACTCATCCCAAACCACCCCCTCCCCAGGAACCTTCTCCTGTAACTGCAGAAGATGCAACACCTGTTGCTATACCTCCGCCCTCGACTCTGTCCAGAGACTCTGACAGTCCTTTCAGGTTAGGCAGAGGTTCACTTGCACCTCCTCCAACCTCATCTACTGTATCCGTTGTTCAAGATGTGGACTCTTGTACATTGGCAAGACCAACCTTAGACTGGGCGATCGTTTCGCGAAACACCTTTGCTCAGCCTGCCTGAACCTACCTGATCTCCAGGTTGCTGGACACTTTAATTCTTCTTCCCATTCCTACACAGACCTTTCTGTTCTTGGTCTCCTCCATTGTCAGATTGAGGTTAAACACAAATTGGAGGAACTGCATCTCATATAGTGCTTGGGCAGTTTGCAGCTCAATGGTATGAATATCGATTTCTCACACTTCAGGTAGTCCTGGCATTCCCTCCCTCTCTCTATCCCTCCCCCACCCAAGTCGCACTAGCTTCTCGTTTTCACCCCACAAACAGCTAACAATGGCTATTCCTTGTTCTTTATTTCTCCACATCATCCTCTATATCTCTCATTTCCCTTATCCCATACCAGTCTGAATAAGGGTCTCGACCTGAAACGTCCCCAGAGATGCTGCCTGTCCCACTGAGTTACTCAAGCTTTTTGTGTCTATCTTCATACTTGGGAATAGTTGGCTCAGTCTGGAAAAAATAAGATACAAAGTATTGGAGTCAATGGTCAAGTGTTTAATTGCCAGAAGTCCCGAAACCGGACAATTAAATCCTTATGCAATAAAACAACAACTATGTAAACAGCGTACTCTGCAAATCACATAATATGCAACAAAAAATATTTATTTATCTGTATGTTTATCTGTAAAACACTCACACGCGCACACACACAATTGTAGTGCAAAAACAATGTCCCCAAGTCTATAGTTTGGAGCTTATTTGGAGTTTTTAATCGCCTGATTGTTGCAGGGAGGTAGGTGCACCTGAACTGGGATGTTACAGTTTTCAGGCTCCTATATATTTCCTCTTCCCGATGGCATGAGTCAAATCAGACTGGCCAGGGTCATGTGGGTCTTTGATGATGCTGGCTGCCTTTTTTAGAGGGCGTGCCTCCTATAGATCCCTTGATCAATCTCCCTCCTGGGATAAATAAAGTTCTATCGTCTGGTTTGGTGGGGAGGTCAGTACGCATGATAGACTGGGCAGTGTTCACCGCTTTTTGCAGCCGTGATACAACCAGTCAATGTGCTCTCTACTGTCCACCTGTAGAAGTTCAAGAGAGTATTCAGTGACATACTGGAACTCCCCAACATTCTCCGGAAGTAGAAGCATGGTGGGCCTCTACTTCCATCAATTGCATCAATGTGCTGGGTGCGGGACAGATCTTCAGAGTTATGCATGCCCAGGAATTTGATGTTTTTGAGTCTTTCCACCACCGTCCTGTCGATGAAGACAGTTTTGTAGATCCTCGTTTTTCCTCTTTCAAAGTCCACAATCAGTTCCTTGGTTTCACTGACATTGAGAGCAAGGTTACCGAGTAACACGGCGACCCTAAGCTCCGCCTATCCATTCCCTCCTCATGCTATCTTTATTGTTAATTGCTCCACCACTTTGTTTTTTTTTGCTCAAGGTTTGAAATTGAAAGGACTGTCATTTGAACTTGAGGGAGGCTGTTGTGACTTGTCAGGTCAGGCCAGACCACATTTATGGAGCAGGACGGAGATAAAACGTCAAGTCAAATTACCAGTATCTGCTCTTTTTTTTAAATCATTTCTATCACTTCTCATTTCTATTAAGTTTAATAAACCTCGGGGTTAACAGCAGAGCTGCAAAAAGCTGCTTCCTCCGGGGGCAATTTATTTATTTTTTGCAGATTGGTTAAGAACATGAGAAGCAGGAGTAGGTCATTCAATAGTATATAACATTATCAACCCACTCTCCTGCCATTTAAAGATAGCCCTCTATTCCTCTGATCTATCTATCTCGATTTTGAGTTTAGTGTGACTGCAGTTCCATGGTCCTCCAGAGGTAATGAATTCCAAAAAAAAATCACCTCCCTTGGAATAAAGACATTTCTCATTGAATAGCCTTTCTCTTATTTTCAATCAAGGCATTTTGGGTAGTGCTGTGGGTATTGCTGCTACCACATTGTTCGAGGGACCTGAGATTTAACGACACCTTTTGCTATCAGTGTGCAGTTTGCATTCTCCCCATAGCTGTGTAGATTTCCTTGCTGTGGGCCGAGCATCAAAAATGTGTCTAGCAATCAACTTTTGTGACCCATGTTCTCGGAACTACATGACATTTTGCCCAGATTTAAATAAAATATAATTGAGAAGGAAGTCATAACTCGTCAGTGCCAAAAGTTGCACATTAATTAATTAAACTAATTAGAAAATTAGATCAAAAAGTAAGCGCCATCTAGTGTCCAATGCCCATGGGGAGCCTATTTCCGTGTTGCAGTCTATTTAAACCATATATTATTATATGGCAGAGGTCCGGCTCCTGAACCAGCCTAATTAATGGGTGAGGACAGTTCCCCCGTTTACTAAACCCCACTGACTGCCAGTGTGCAGAGTGGGGGTCACGGCCATAGTGGGACTGGGGCAGTGCCAGGCTGGGGGAAGGGTAATGCATCTTCCACTGAGAGGAAAATGCCTAACCCTAACTCTCCCCCCTTCCAGAGCTGCCCATGGCTGGAGCTGGAGCCGCTTTGGAACCGGCTGCGGGCTCCGTACGTGTAGCCGCTCAGCGAGTCCACCTCGGCCTACATGTCCTTCAGGATCATCGTGGTGATGATGGTGGGGAGCAGCACTGCCCTGCACGCTGCCCGGGCCACCTTCAGCACCCCCATAGCGTCGGCTCCGTCAGTCCGCCCGCACGCTCGCTGCAACACCGACCGGCCGACAGCCCGACCGGCCCTTCGCAGCACTCACAGGCCTACCAACAGCCCGACCGACCCTTCGCAGCATTCACCAGCCTACCGACAGCCCGACCGGCCCTTCGCAGCATTCACCGGCCTACCAACAGCCCGACCGACTCATCGCAGCATTCACCGGCCTACTGACAGCCCGACCGACCCCTTCGCAGCACTCACCGGCCTACCAACAGCCCGACCGACCCCTCGCAGCATCCACCGGCCGACCAACTGACCCTAATCCTAATCCTAATCATAGCTCTACATTTGTTATTTATCATTTTTATTTAACAGTTCACATCATAACTTTATAAAGATAAATCAATTGAAAAACAAAATTATCAGCAAGGTTAGCATTACCTTTATTCCTTGGAAACCTTGTTATTGTTTTGATGTAATTAGGAGGCATCCATGATCCCAGAGTGCTCGCTGCCTAGCGACCATAAAACAAAGTGCGGGATTGGTCAATTTGCGTCCGACCTCAATGTCACACGTGCATCGATTGGACAATTACTACTCGGAAAATTGGAAGTTTTTCCCATATTTCAAAAAAAAAGTGCAGGTTTTGGTCTTGACGAGTTTCAGGTATGATTTATATAATATTTTTACACAATATGTTAAAAATTCAGGTAGTTCCGTGAGTTGGGTCCCGAACTTGAACTAAAAGCTCCTCGGCCCACAGCCTACATCCTGAAATAGAACTGGTAGGATTATTGATCACTGTGAATCAAACCTTCGTAAGGGTTAATGGTTTAACAATCCAAAGGCAGTTTGGTTCTGTGTCTCACACATTAACCACCTGAGCCATCTGTGGTCTCGCCCAACAAGATTGTTCCTCCTAATCTCTCAGCATCCTCTCATTTGTGCATTTCCTTGCTTTGTTCTCCTTATACACTCACAAATGTGCGGCCAAATACTGTTCTGACTCCATTTACAAGTTTGCAGATTACACCAACATCATGGGCTGGATCTTGAATAATGAGATAGAGAGTTTAGTAATATGGTGTCAAGCTAACAGCAAGATAGAGGAGCAATTGGAGACACAACAATTGCCGATGCTGGAATCTTGAGCAAATAACTTATGTTAAAACGAGATGGTATACTCGCTCCATATACTTGATGGTACTGAGTATACTTGGTGGTATACTTGATGGTACTGAGGAGGAGATGGCTGACATCTTCAAGTTCCTAGGTGTAAATATCACCAACGGCATTTTCGCTGGGGCCAAGAAAATCAATGCCTCGACTTTCCCAAGAGACTAAGGAAATTTGGCATGTCCCCAATGACTCTGAGTAACTTTTTAAGATGGTAGAAAGGATCCCCGTGGTTTGGTAACAGCTCTGAATAGAAGAACAAGATATTGCGAAGAGTTGTATACTCTGACCCGAGTGTACTCTGGGGTGGCACTGAACAGGTTAAGTGTCAAATATAATTAAGTATTAATAATTCTTGATATCTTTGTTTCAGATGAATTGCGATGAAGAGCAAGTGCCAAAGTCAGAGCCAGGGGTATTTGAATGCAGCTTATGTGGACTCAGAGCACCGTGTAACTACTATGGACAAAAACCTCCAAATGCACGTTCTATTGTGTGAGTGACTTTTGAAATTTAGGGCCAAACACTGTGCAGTCTCTTAACATCGATGTAGAGCATAGAGTTGCTATTCAGACATCACAGATGCAAATTATGGATTTGTTCCATCTGTTGTTTGGGCACTATAGGTAGCATCTGGATATTATAATGGTGTCCATGGTATCCATGGACTGATGGAGCCAAACTCCATATTGGCAAGACTGCAACATGGTGCCATTAACTCTGCATATTGTAGTTTGAAAATTGTGAATAAATTAAATCCTTCGGCATAACCGCTAGAATTGTTAATTCGGGTCAGTACTTGGTTTCACAGTATCGCTGATGATGCCTTTATTCTACTATGTCAGCTGCACTTGAGCTCCTGATGTCCTGTAATGATGCCTCTGTACTTTGGAGGATCGCTGTGGTTTTCCAACAGCGCGGATTTTGTGATGCCTGATGGTCTGCTGCATAACTGTCAAAAGGCACAGCCGTTGCAGCCAGCAATAATACAAACGGCTGAGGAATAGGTGATAGGTTTGAGTTTAGTTTATTGTCACATGTACCGAGGTACAGTGAAAAAACTATTGCTACGTGCTAACAGGCAGTGGAAAGATAATGCATGATTACAATCGAGCCAACCATAGTGTACAGATACATGATGAAGAAAAAACGTAAATAACGTTTAGTGTAAGATAAATTCCAATAAAGTCTGATCAAAAATAGTCGGAGGGTCCCCAGTGAGGTTGATAGCAGCTCAGGGCTGCTCTCTAGTTGTAGTAGGATGATTCCTACCTAGACTGCCTGTGAAAATGTTGTGTGCACAATTGCAGTAACTGTGGAGACAGGCAGTCATGCAGCTCATAAGATCATAAGTGTTAGGAGTAGAATTAGGCCATTCGGCTCATCAAGTCTATTCTGCCATTCAATCATGGCTGATCTACCTCGGTCTCCGAATCGCATTCTCCTGCCTTCTCCCCATAACCTCTAACACGCGTACTAATCAATATGGGTAATCAAGCTATTGCCTCTCAGTTCCTATGACCCAAGTTCAATGCAGACCACTCCTGCTGTCTGCATGGGCATTGCATGTTCTCCTTGTGACCATGTGGGATTCTTCTGGGTACTCTGGTTTCCTTTCACAAGGTATCAGCATTAGCATTGTAAATTGCCCATAGTATATAACCGAGTGATAAAATCCAGGAAGAATTGATGAGGGTGTGAGAATAAAAAAGTGTAAATGTGCACTTGGGAAAAACGTACACCTCATTATTAAATCGTTTTTTAATTTTTTAGTCTTCAGAAAACTGGAATGCATGATATTCCATTTTCTTCCAATAGATCATATAGATTTATAGTGGTGACATTTATTTGTCTGCATCAGAACCTCATAGTGATAAACTCCTGCCATAAATGCCAGGAATAAATTATTTTGAAACTTTATTGTGAAAGGGGTATTTAGCCATGAAAGACATGGACAGGATGAATATAACCCCATTGATAAATATTGTTATAGTCTTTATTGGACAAGATAATGCTAGGTAACTAGGCTGGATAATGAAAGTTATAGGTAATGGACCTAGTAGCATTAGCTTAATGTATACAAGCCAAACCAACTTTGGAAATTAGCATTACTAAAAAATTGTGATTTCTGCTGAATTAAAACTAAAAGTTTACTCATCCAGTTTAGGCTTTGTACAAATTATGTCCTTTTTTTCTATAGACTACTCGAGAAATGCTACACCATGAATGATCCATTCATTTCCCAAAAGGACAGGTTTCTTATAATTGGATCTCATTGTAGTCTGTGCAACAAAATTGTATGTGTTGGGCAAGTAAGTATATTGCATCATTACTTACTCATCATTGGTTGCAAGTCACTTACTTCATAATAGAATATATTGTTGAAAGTGTACCATGACTCTTATTCCTATCTCCTGTTGGTATTTTGGTGATTTAGGATTGAAGTTATGCCTTCTCATATTTCTCCTTACCCTTTTTTTGCACAACCCAACTTGGTTTTTACAAAAGCCGTGCAGGGGTTTGCCTTGTTCTTTGGAATCCCTTATATTGACCTTGCTTTGCATTACTCTAATGGGCATTTTTTGCCCTGACAACTTGGGAGGGTTTTCTCAGGATTTGCTTGTCACTTTTCTATCCTTGTCTATTTGCACCATTTGTTTAGTTTAAATTAGATACAGCATAAAAACAGGCCCTTCGTAATAGGGATTGTCCCCCCACCTTTCAAAGCATGGAGGGGACATGTGTGTGTGTCTGTGTCTGTCTGTCCCGGGTATTTCCACCCATGGTACCATGACACCTTTAAAAAAAAACTCCAGTTCTTCCAAATCAAAACTTTAACTAATGTCTGATGCTTTGTAAAGTTAAAAAAAAATCATTTGGAACAAGAGTTCAGAGGACTGCACATAGCACGACAGTAAGGAGTTCAGCCATTCAAAACTTGAAAAATCAGAATACCTTGAATACCTTGGTCAGTAAACATAGATGTGTGTAAATGGGGAAAGATAGAATGATGGGGCAGGGGTGCAATATCATATGCTTAAAAAAAACTTGCTGTCAACTTTCTGACTTCTCTCCATAATTACTCTTCAATAATCCCTTTTAGGAATGTAGCCTTTTCTACACAAAGCGTTTCTGTATTCCCTGTGTTAAGAAGTACATTGAACAATTCCCCGAAGAGATTCAATCGGACCTACGGAAGAAAAAACACCAGCAAAACCCTCAGTCCTCCAGTTGACCACAGCACAAGATTGGCTTCAACAAGAAGCCTTGGGAGCCGATCCATTGCACTGAAGCTTTTCTTTTGTGAATACAAATTCAACGGATTGTGCTATCTTTTTAAAACAATTTCTATAAAAATTATACTATATAACATCGGCAGAAAGATTGTTATAAATGATTTCATATATATAGGAACAAATAAATGAATGAACCAAACAGAACCATTTTTCCTTGCTGCGAATGTTAATAGGAATATTTACTTCCAATCAATGGACAGAAATTACAAGAGCATTGGTATTAAAAAGTATAAATACAGCTCTATGGTTCAATAGAGGGATAAAACTTATGTTTATCTGCAATGCATGGTTTGCAATGTTGCACCACTATTATTCCACATACTCCTTTCATGCTTTTACTCATGCACAGAGTGCATGAGAAACTACTAGTAACTGATCTCTGTTTATTATGACAGATAGCACCAACATGACAGAATTGATGAGAACTGTTACTTGCTGAATATGAAAATGGTGCTGAGCATGAATACTGTTCGGAATAAGATATATTGGAGCACAAGCAATGCTGAAGTTTTCTAATATAAGTTTTCTTTCAATGCTAAAGTTTTCTTATGGTTCACAACTTCTTGCAAAATAGCCTCTATTACCAAAGGAATACCATTAATGGTGTGAATATCGGCAACGCCGATGATATATTCCTTTGATAATAAAGTGATTTTGGTATTTAAAAATATTGTCTGAAGCAATGAAGCCACACTGCCAGCCTGAGAGATGTTTTCAGCAGCTGCATACTCTACAAAGATAATATCCATAAGGTATTGGTTTATTGTTGTCATGTGTTCTGAGATACAGTGAAGAACTTTGTTTTGTGTACCACTAGGGAAATCATAGACATGAAAACATCAGGTAGTGCAAAAGAAAATAATCTAGAGCAGAATATAGTTTTACAGCTACAGAGAAAGTCCTGATAAGAAAAAAAAATCTACAGAGAGGAATGAATTCGAAGTATAGCGACATTATGAAGAATTAAATGAGGTCGGTATTTCTAACAAATTTATTTGGGCACAGTAAGAGTTCCAAACATACGACCTGCATTTCATTCAGCCATCTATCCACAATATTTTCTTGACTTAGCTGCATCAGGCAAGTCAATGGAAGACGATGGAGTGATCCACCTCATCCGAATTCAATCGCAAGATGCAAAGAGGAACAATTCACAAACAGAAAAGTCTGGCCAGGGATGGCTTAGTGAGCATGATGGAAAGATAAACACACAGTTTTGAAGGTGAGAAGAAAAGAGGCGCAAGCTGACACAATGTGAAAGTAAGTTCAACAGTATGGTCAGGCACAACATGATTAAGTCTGTTGGAATATTTCCCAACATAGTTGCTAAAACTGTCTTAATTATGAAAATTTATACCCGAGGTGATTTGGCAGTCCTTGTAATCAACATTTTCATCTTACAGGCAACATTTTATAGGTCAATTTTGATGGAATATCTTCTTGCAGAACTCTATATTTAGCGTTTGCACAACTCTCCCTTCAGACCTGGTCTAGCAGGCAAACCACAATTTCAGAAGAAAACTGGAACTATTGTGAAAATTATGCTTAATTGTGAACAATTTGATAAGTGCAACAAGGCAATGTAATGGAAAAAAGTAGAAGAAAGAGACCCACTGCTTTTATATATGGTTGGTTACACAGAAGCAGGTTAGACCATGATATACCATGAGATAAAACTGCAAGGAAATCCTAAATGGGAGAAAATACTAACTATAAATTCAAAAAGAATAACATTAAATAATTTCAAGGCAATGTATGTTGGTGTGGCAAAGGATGCCAGAGCAGTCAAATGTGAATTTGTGCACATTATACTTTGCTGCTCATGACTGGTGAATATCAACACTAAATGTGAGAATTGTTCACCTCTGACCTTGTTGTGTACTGAGAAACAGGAAGGGAAATAAAGGACTTAAAAGGTAAGATTAAATTTCACCTCAAAAAACAATTTTCATTCATGAGTAAATGGTTTGACAAGTTTGCTTCTAATTTTATGCATTCAGGATAGGGCATGTTTGTTTTACACAAAACAAAGCTTCAAAGTTTCAGCAAATTGACACCATTAGGTGGCAGCAAAGTCTTAACACAGTTTTGTTTTTTAAATTTCTCTCCAAATGCACAGCACGTTAGGACATGGGTTGGGACTGTGCTGGATCAGACCTGCTGTTCAGATCGATTTTATGTGCTCCTCATGCTAGTACAGCCTAGTAGAGATGTGTACGTAGAATTTTGCTGGGTGTCTGGATTGAGGAGGAATCCGGTAAGATGCAGTGAGTCTTTCGAAGATTTCAGGTAGTGTACTTAAGCATAAAATCTTGCCTGGAAAACATTGTCAAATTGCCACAAGAGAACAGAGAGGATAGTTTTTTTTCTTGTGTCTAGTTTTCGGGTGTCATCAGTCTGAAGAAGGGTTTCGGCCCGAAACGTTGCCTATTTCCTTCGCTCCATAGATACTGCCTCACCCGCTGAGTTTCTCCAGCATTTTTGTCTACCTTCGATTTTCCAGCATCTGCAGTTCCTTCTTAAAAACCTACAAACCTGTATGTCTTTGGAGTGGGCGAGAAAACCGGAGCACCCGGAGAAAACCCACGTAGTCACAGGGAGAACTTGCAAACACCGTACAGGCAAATTTGCTGTGGAGATGAAGTAAAATGTGGGAAGAGCACTGAGACAAGGCTCCTATACCCATACAACCCCACCAGTCTCCCATCACTAGAGCGAGCAGATCAGATCATGTCCTTTGGATCTCTGGATTGCAATATGTGACCCTGCAGTCTTTATCCGTGTTGCCTACGTGTAAAAGACAGCACATGGAAATCAACACGGGGGTTCAGTGGTTGCTGACGTGTGAGATATTTCTTGTTTAATTGTGAGTGAACTGTCAAGGACAGTCACGACCTTTCGATCCAGTATCTGTCCCTGGGACATGACGTACGGGGCTGAGGCTGGCACAGGGTGAATCCCAACTGGGATTCAACCGGAAATCGGTACAAACATTTCAAAACACGCACTGCACAATCTTTCCCGGTGCAGTTTATGTTTAATGTACAGGTGGAAATGGGTTCAGTTTCTGTAGTGACAATCTGTCTCTGTGTAAACACGAGCACAAGTCAAAATGAAGGAAACTTTTTTTCTGCAAAAAAAGGGCAGAAGAGAGAAATCAATTCATTACGTCAAAAGACAGAAAAGTTACAATTATGTCATTCCAGGATGACACAGTTTTGACCCTGAAAAAGATTGAAGTTATATTCTCAGTTATCACTGACCTAGAAACCAATGTTTCTCAACTGGTAATGTACCATGGTGAGTGACAGACCACAAACACGTCATTCAATGAGCAATCAAATGTTTACACAGATATTGATAAAGAGTAACTTATAGAATGTGACTTTAGAACCTATCAAACCATATCAAATATCAAAAGAAACAGATGGCTTCTATTCTAGTATTTACAGCTTGGATGATGGTTTAATATCTCAGCCAAAAGATGGTGTCGCTTAGTTTAGTTTAGAGATACAGCGCAGAAACAGGTCCTTCGGCCCAACAAATTCCGCCGCCGATCGGGGCATTTTTTAGAGCGGAGATTGATAGGTTCTTGCTTAGTAAAGGCGTCAATGGTTACGGGGAGAAGGCAAGAGAATAGGATTGAGAGGTAGAAAAAGATCAGGCAAGGAGACTCAATGTGCCGAATGGTATAATTCTGCTCCCATGTCTTATGATCTTATTAGAAAATGGGTGGAATACAATAGTCAGAAAGGTTTAGTTTTAGTGAAATCACATGGGGTACTGCATACAGCGTTGTTCTCCTTTTCCAAGAATATATGTTCCCTGGAGTCCCAGTGGGATAAGAATTCACTCGATAGATTCTAGGTATGAAGGTGTTACCTTACAAAGTTGAGCTTACACTCATTGAAGTCTGAGAGAATGAGAGGCAATCTCATTAATCCACAAGCTTCTGATGGGCTTTAAAAAGTAGAAGGCGTGAAGATAGTTCCCTGGTGGGGGGGAAATCAAGTACAAGAAAGCCAATCTTGGTATTAAGGAATATATATTTAAGACTCGGTTGCAAAATAATTTCTTCCCTCAAAGTGTGGATCTTTGGGATTCTCCATCCAACAGGAAAAATGGCACTGGGTATCAAGACATTCCATATATTCATGCAGAATTACACCAATGCAAGTTAAACAGAGCAAAGACTGTAAACTAAGTGTCACAATCTGAGTAAAGATATTTAAAGAATTAGAATTTGTCAATGAATTTGTAATGTCTCAAATATTTGAAGCTCTTCTTAAAAAACAAAATTTGTCTTTGCCAAACGACACTATTTATTGTCAAAGTTACATGCAGGAGATTGATGACATATAGATATACAACATTGTATACAACATATGGTTTCACAATTTACAAAAATACAGATACATCACCAGTTTTCCGGCAACTGATTGTCCGGCACCTCCTTTAATCCAGACCAAATTACGAGAGGGTTGCGTGTGGCGCACGCTCTTTCAGGATGTGTGCCTCCATGCTGGAAGATTTAATTGTTCACTTCTTTGTTTAAGTTTCTACCTGTCCATTGTGTTTTAGAGATACGGGGGAGTATAATTAGTGGGTCAGAGGTGTATTGTTGAATTATTATTACATGACCTCTGTTGGTTCAGCCAAATGGATAATCCGGCAAGGCCCTGGAACCAAGGGTGCTAGAAAAAAATTGACAGCATACCTGTACATAGTTAAGGCTAAGGGTTTTGCAGATTTCACTTACAATTTAATGCATCATTTTAGTTTAAATTTTAACCCTGATCTGAATACCATTGCCCTTAAAATAATAATTGCTTTGTTATACATTTTCTTGCCAGTTCATTATGTTGTAAGAGACTGGACAATAGACAGAGCTAAGTTGGTCAATCATCACTTTGGATCCCTTCTCAAATCGAGTTCCATGACTCTTTTTGTTCCAGACGTGCACGGCTTAAGAATTCTTCAGCAACTCTCCGGCCTCCGATTCACTCACCACCTCAAAGTACTTTATCCAGTCCTGCCACTGGACTGGATAGAAAGCCTCGGGAGATAGCATTGTCACCCCTTTGCACTGTTGGATCTTGGTTACGCTGTTCACTCGACACCACTTTTTAAGAACACGAGTTACCAACTGAGGTCCCTGGTGGCCCCAGATCCAGCCATTGAAGTGTTCAACAAAATTCTCCAAACAACGCCCAATAAAGTCATGGTGCTGATTGAAAGCCAAGAAGGCAGTGTTTACTAAATGTCGCTGCTCTCTGCCAATGCTGTTGCTAAGATTTAGCAAGTTTTAAAGAACAATGATATCAGTGTCCAAGTAAATCCCACCATATTTCCACATTATGGCAAGCCTGGCTGCATCTGCGATGGTTGGTATGAGATAGGGTTGCCACCATGGGTTCAGCTTTGAATACCAAAGAGACAAAGGAGTATCTGCAAAAAGCTCTTTCAAATCTATTGGCCTTACCTCAACATTGGGAAAACAGTTCAGTTGGGAAATTCCAAGAGTGTGCGTACTGCCTGTAGCTGAAAGACCCTTAATGAAAAATACAACTTTGGATGTGGGGTGGGACCTTGCAGCAGACTCCACAGAACACATGGTCAGAAACGCAGGACTGGTTCGTTTGGAGGTCTCCACAAAGAAAATAGTAGTATTACTCCCAGTGGGAGAGGAAGCATTTCCCCCGTAATCAGTGCCAACAGGTGGGCATTTGATGTGGTCAGATAACCTGTACTTCACAACCTGAAATTGCTCACCCCCTTTGGAACTGTAGTAAAGCATAAACGCCATCAAAGAAACCAACTCCAGTGAAATCAAAACACACATGGACGACTTAAACCAAAAGTGATTCTTTGTTGTATTCCCGAGTGATAAACATTGATTACGAAAAGGACACTGCTGCTTACGATCGCCTTCAGGGATCATTCTTGAATGCTCATGTCTTTGACCTTGGTGAAGTGGATGTGTCAATTTGAAGTTTAGATTCTACAGACAAAAAATACAAAAGTTAATTTGCTCTGTTTGAACTCAATCAATGTTTATCTTCCCCTTTCTAACCTTTCCATCCACATCCAAATCTTTCATCCCTTTTCCTGATAGCCCTACTCTTTTCTATTACCCCTGAATATAACAATCCTATTTGCCTCAACTCATGGTACATGATTAAACTGGGACGTTATTTACCCACATCAGCTTAATGAATGAGAAGGGAGTTCTTGCCGGTTCTCTGGAAGGATGCAAACTCTGTCTACTTAACCGCGATGGGTTTGGAGGTCATGGCCAACCCCTGTCGCCCTGTGCTGCACCAGCTGAGGATTTGAACTGGTGAGTATGTTCACACTGCAGCAGCATCTGAAATTGGCCACATCCAATAGTAAGACATTGAGTAAAGGAATTGCAGTAAACCCTCGTTATAACGGACCACAGGGGGTGGGAATGGTGTCCGTTATTGCCGCTTGTCCGCTATAACCGAGTAAGTTATTATAATTGGAAAAGTAGCAGAAACAAAGAACTGCAGCTGCTGGTTAATGCACAAAGGGACACAAAGTGCTGGAATAACTCAGCATTTGGATCAGCAGGTCAGGCAGCAAGTTTCTCAGGAGAACATGGATAGGTGACGTTTCAGTTTGAGACCCTTCTTCAGACTCTTGCCGTAGAGGGAGTACAGAGAAGGTTCACCAGACTGATTCCTGGGATGTCAGGACTTTCATATGAAGAAAGACTGGATAGACTCGGCTTGTACTCGCTAGAATATAGAAGATTGAGGGGGGATCTTATAGAAACTTACAAAATTCTTAAGGGGTTGGACAGGCTAGATGCAAAAAGATTGTTCCCGATGTTGGGGAAGTCCAGAGCATGGGGGTCAAAGTTTAAGGATAAGGGGGAAATCTTTTAGGACCGAGATGAGAAAAACATTTTTCACACAGAGAGTGGTGAATCTCTGGAATTCTCTGCCACAGAAGGTAGTTGAGTCCAGTTCATTGGCTACATTTAAGAGGGAGTCAGATGTGGCCCTTGTGGCTAAAGGGATCAGGGGGTATGGTGAGAAGGCAGGTACAGGATACTGAGTTGGATGATCAGCTATGATCATATTGAATGGCGGTGCAGGCTCGAAGGGCCGAATGGCCTACTCCTGCACCTATTTTCTATGTTTCTATGAATCCAGGTGAGTTGAGACCCTTCTTCAGACTCTGGGCCTGGAATCCAGGTGAGTTGATGCGTCTGGCCTGCTGGTGTGAGCCAGGGGTGGTGTGAACGGCCGGCATAGTAAGCAGCGGGGAGATGGCACGTGCTGGGGATGGTGTGAGCAGTCGGTGTCTATGCAGTGAGGGAAGCCAGGGGTGGTGCGGGCATCCTAAATCCCTTGTGATCTATGTCTCAGTCAACTCACCGTTCATACTTTAACAACTTAACCACCACCTTTCGTCCCCTATGTACCCAGTTATTTATGGTAAATATGTAGGAAGGAACTGCAGATACTGGTTTACACCGAAGATAGACTCTCAGTCTGAAGAAGGGTCTCGACCAGAAACGTCACCCATTCCTTCTCTCCAGAAATGTTGCCTGTCCCACTGAGTTACTCCAGCATTTTGTGTCTACGATAAATAGTAAGACGTTGAGACCCTAGCACTTTATTATATCTTGTTAACCAGCAAAGTAACCATTTATGCATACTCTCTGATGTTACCCAGCCAAACTTCTAGTTGAGTAGCTAAACAAGGTTGTAGAGCAATTGAGAGGTAATTTTATTGTTACTTGCAACAAGAATAGTGTTTTGCTCCCTACAGGGCATTGAGTACTGTGTGCATTTTTATGACAATTTAACATCTGCATGTCACTGTGTTTTTATTTTGATCCAGCATGTTAAATTGCAATGTTTCACACCAGTCATCATTTTGGTGATGTAACAACAGATGTATCTGATTTTAACATAAAAATTCATACCACCTGCTGGAATACACCGGTGTTATGCTGTCTTGGTGATTAACATCTTTGATGAAGCCATCTTCACCCTGGGGCACGTATTGCTCTCCTGGTTCTTAAGTCGGTGTTGTTTATGTTGGCATGATTTAGAGTGTGACCTTGTCATTATTGTCTTTTTAGTTCACACAGAGGAACCCAAATTCACCCTAGGGTCATCAGAATTGCCTAGTTCCCAATATTGATGTTTGTTTGTGTTTAATATACAGTACCAACATTTTCCTCATGATTGCCCACATGTTCTCACCCTTTCTCTTTTCGATCTTATACTTCATTTCAAACTTGGCTATTTCACATTAGCATTCATGTATTGCTTCTGAGAATTCCCAATGCCTCTGTCTCTCTTTACTGACTTCATTTCCTTGGAAGTGCACTTTGTAGCTTCATGGCGCAACCAAATTAATTATTAAAACCCCAAATTTGTGCACAGTAAAACTAGGCTTTAGGTGGACACACGGAACTGCAGGTGCTGGTTTAGAAAAAAAAATACAAAGTGCTGGAGTAACTCTGTGGGTCAGACAGCATTTCTGGGGAATATGGATAGGAGTGTATTTTTGTAGGCTTTAGGTGGGATGCGATACGATAGAACTTTATTTATCCCAGGAGGGAAATTGGTCTGTCAACAGTCATAGAACACAAGATACATGAAACATGAAATTAAAGTGACAAGTGGAAAGTCCAGAAAAGGGACTGTGCAAAGATTGCAGAGGTGCAAAGATTGGGTTTTGGGGGGGGGGGGGGGGGGGGGGGGGGGATGGGGGAGCGGATTTAGTCTACCCCACGACAGAAGGGGGAGAAGTTGTCCAGTTCGATAGCCACTTGAAAAAGGATCTCATGTGGCGTTCTGTGCTGCATCTTGGTGGAACCAGTCTGTTGCTGAAAGTGCTCCTTAGGTTGACCAGTGTGACAAGGAGGCGACGAGCTGTATTGTCCAAGATGCTCCGCAGTTTGAGCAGCATCCTCCGCTCCAGGACCACCTCTTATGATTCAGACTCCACTCCCACAAGATTTAGTATGGGCATTCAGAGATTAAAGGGCTGTTTGCTAAAGACCCAAGGAGAACATGTTGCTGATCTAATGTTAAACGATTATAGTTATATATTTTTGTGTGTCATGAGCACTATAGCAATGATCTTATTCAAAATGAGAAAATATATTTATCTGGAATTCAGTGTTCCAATTTTTTTTTAAACCCTCCTCTGAAACATCAAAAGACCACAAAGTGCTGGAGTAACTCAGCAGGTCAGACATTCAGGTCCGAGCCAGATCTCTATCATCAGCTGAGTGGCTGAGTTTAGGAGATGCTGCCTGACCTGCCGAGTTACTCCAGCACTGTATCCTTTTTCTTCGCAAACCAGCATCTGCAGGTCCTTGTTTCTACCTCCGAAACCCACCCCTCCAACTGTGCTGTGCTGTCCCACTGTGTCGTGTCCGTCTACTGTTTAAAAAGAAGCCCAGCTTCACAGCTCCAGTGTCCCAGGTTCAATCCTGACCTTAGACAGTGCTCTTTGGAATTTGTACTTGCAAATTTCCTCCTGCATCTCAAATATTCATCGGTCATCAGAACTGCCTAGTGTCTAATGTTGATGTTTGTTTTGTTTTTAATATACCAACGTTTACCTCGTGATTTCTCAACGTTTTCACTCTTTTCCCTTTTTGATGTAGGATTCACATTCATTTTAAGCTTTGCTATTTCACATTAACATTCATCTATCACTTCTGAGATTTCCCAATGCTTCCCGTTTCTCTTTACGACATAATTTCCTTCGATGTGTGCTTTGTAGCTTCATGGCGTAACCAAATTAAATATTACAATTCCACTTTAACCAAGTTTCACCCACATGAAATGTATGCAACGCGCTGTCGGAGGAGGTAGTTGAGGCAAGGACGATCACAAGGTTTAAGAAGCAATTGGACAGGTGCATGGATAGGACAAGTTTCGAGGAATTATGGACCAAACGCGGGCAAGTGGGACTAGTGTAGATGGGACATGTTGGTCGATGTGGGCAAGTTGGGCCCACACTCTATAAGTCTGAGGATTGAGGAACGCAAGGAACTGCGGCTGCTCCAATCTTGAGCAAAATGCTTCCCATTTAAATCAGCAACATCCGATTGCAGTCTCCCTGTGTCCTCTTAGCTAGTTTACGGGGATCGCTGGTCGGTGCGGACTCGCTGTTTCACACTGTTTCTCTAAACTAAACCAAACCCAAGATCACATTGACTGCAAGTTGAAAAATCCGGTGTAGCTGAAAGACTGACTATCTCGCCTGCGATACTGGTCTCTCGGATGTGGGGAGATAAATGATTTAATCCGCAGTTATTCCAGCATTTTGTGTCTATCTTCGCTGGAAATTTGCATCTGCAGTTCCTTCCTTTAATAACGCCACTTTATTTACCGTCTTCATTTACCCTCGTCGGCTATGATTTGTTTCTGCAGAGAGTGTCCCAACCCATTGCACTCCATACATCACTGTAGAAAGGGGAACAAATTGTTTCTCTACCTGGGCTATGATCTAACCCCGGACTCATTTCCACACACGCTGCTGCCTGACCCGCCGAGCCCTTCTACCGTTTTATTCTCTAAAACCATTCACCAAGCCCCAGATGCTGCAAACAGCAAACCACCATCTACAAACCTCGAATCACAAACTGGTCAGTCAGGAATGGTGAAGACCTGCGTTTTATTCTGGTCCAATTTCACGATGTAGATTCAGAGTAAAAGTTAATCCCGCTGCCTCTTCCCTTCATTTCACCTCTACTCCATCAGTTTGAAGAAGGGTGTCGACCCGAACTGTTCTCAATCCAATTCTTACCGCAGATGTTGCCCGATCCGCTGAGTTCCTCCAGTACTTTGGGTTGTTTTTTTTGCTCAAGATTCTAGCATTGCAGTTTATTTTGTCCCCGCGGGTTAATTATGGCGATTTATACAACTCAGGAACGCACCGAGGCTTTGCGTGATGTGTCAGCCTGTTCAACGCTGCCCTCCAGGAATACCGACCGTGCAATAATTCTACGCACAATGCACCTCGTCCAGATTAAACATGAGCAGGTTACACACACACACAACCACTGAAGCGGCGAACGCACAGTGAACGGTACGTGAGCTCAGTTCAAATTAAATAACAACTCAAATTAAATCCACTCCGGCCCATTACCCAAACAGCAGAAGTGAAATGTCGATATTCTGGACGTCAGGTGTGGACATAAACGGTAGTATGGATCTGCTGGGGAGAGAGAGAGGGGGGTGGGGGGGAGGAGGGGGTGGGGGGGAGGAGGGAGTGAGGGGAAGGGAGGAGGGGAGGGAGAGAGAGAAGGAGGGAGAGGGGTGGAGAGAGACGGGGAGAGGGAGGGATGGAGAGTGAGAGAGACAGTGACTTGGAAAATAGTTTATTCCTGGGGAAAAGGCAGAAGGAAATGTTGGTAACGGGTTGGGTCAAGGTTGGGAGACATAAGGCAAGTGGTCTGATTTGACCTCACGACTGTTCAATGGGAGTGATTATAGAATATTAGCGGGCAATGAACACGGGAGGCTTGACAACATCAATTCATAGAAGGAGCAAAATCACAGAATAATCACTAACTCCGTGTTCAGTTTAGAGATACTGGGCGGAAGCAGGCCCGAAGCCAATTAACCTGCAAACCTGTACGCCTTTGGAGTGTGGGAGGAAACCGAAGATCTCGGAGAAATCCCACGCAGGTCAGGGGGAGAACGTAAAACTCTGTGCAGACAGCACCCGTAGTCAGGATCGAACCCGGGTCTCCGGCGCTGCATTCGCTGTAAGGCGCTGCGCTGCGTCACCGTGCCGGTTAGGGAGGAGGGATCTCAACCCTTAAATCTAGGAATCTCAAAGGTTCAATGGTACTTTATTGTCACGTGTACCGTCTATTTCTCAATCAATGTTTTGAATGAGCTTCCTGAGATCATGAACATTGCCATCACCCTAGCTATCCTTAACCCTTCTAAGACACTCTCATCATCCTACCTATTCCTCTCCCACTCTCCCTGCTACTGAAAACTAACTTGTTTTCTCACGTTCCCAGTTCTGGTAAAGAATCTTAACTTGAAACATTAACTCGGTTTCTCGTTCCACAGATGCTGCCAAACCTGCTGAGTGACATAATGAGGGCATTGGTGAGGCCACATCTAAAGAGCTGTGTTGAGTATTAGCATCCTTTAAAATCCTTAGTGTGTAGGATAGTGCTGGTGTACGGAGTGATCACTGGCCAGCGCGGACTCAGTGTAGCAATGTTACAAAATTTTGAGATTTTAAAAATCAAGTCTGCAATTTATCCCATCAGATAAAGCGCAAAATGAAGTTTAATTTGACACCTAATTCACTTTCATATCTTCAGTATTAAAAAAAAGTTATGGCCATTTTCATACTCGGAAATTAGCATCTTGTTCCCTATTGCTTTTCCATTGACTTATCACAAAAACTGTGATCGAGGACAGTCAAAAGCCCATAACTTTCTTAAGAATTAAGAGAACTGAATGAAATTTTCAGTTATTTAGATTGAAACATTCTGAAACAAATATGAAACAATCTTACTTGGATTACCTGAAATTAAAGCAAATAATTTAGTTAGTTACCTAATTGTACCTAATTACAAAATTCAATTACTAGATCTAAACATCTATCCATTTCTTAAGAAAAGATTAACATTTTTAAATAGCCGAAGTGTTCAAATAACATTCACACAAGAATTCACAATATAACATGATTTTTAAATCTCATTGTCATTAATTTATAGGCCAAATGGAAGGAATGTGGGAGTGGGATTTTGTGGAATGCGATCGATTGGAACGTTGCGGTTTGCGATGAATTTAAACCCCATATCAGCAGGAAAAACAGTTCCGGTTCATATGGGGCCTAAATCACCTTTTCGCAACGTAAAATTTGGATTAAGGTAATCCTAAAATGCATGTTTATATGTAAAATAAACGGCTTACCTTCAGCTGTCCCGTACGGGAGATCTGTCCCGTTGTCGGCGTTGACAGCATTAGAAGCGGATTTTTATTTTTCTCCAGTGCTGAAATTATCCCGCGGTTTAAAAAAAAATTCACAGAACGGCAGTCGGAACAATTCTACAGCATTAGCTAGCAGCCCGAGAAATTCAGGTTTCCTTGATCAATTGAGTGTCGTCTTTGCTTTCCCCATCCTGCAGAGGGAGCAGGAGTCAAACTTATGTTAAAGCCCTCTCCCACTGTACGAGTTCATTCAAGAGTTCTCCCGAGTTTGCCCAGATTCGAACTTGGAGATTACGATAATGGCCGCTCATAGGTACTCGGGGCTCTCGTGGACATTTTTCAACAATTGTGCAGGAAGGAGAGACATAAAATGGAGTAATTCAGCGGGACAGGCAGCATCTCTGGATAGAAGGAATAGGTTCGCTTCAACGTTTCAACAACCTTTTCTGGATGCTTTCTCGTTGACGCATGTTACACATAATAAACAAGTTCCATTTCAATTTTGCCTCCTGTAAGTCATAGTCACAGAGAATGATACAGTGTGCAAACAGGCCCTTCGGCCCAACTTACCTACACCAGCCAAATGTCCCGGCTACGCTAGTCCCACTTGCCAGCGCTTAGTCCATATCCTTCCAAACCTGTCCTATCCATGTACCTGTCTGTTTCTTAAACGTTGGGATAGTCCCAGTCTCAACTACCTCCCCTGGCAGCTTGTTCCATACACCCACCACCCTTTGTGTGAAAAAGTTACCCCTCAGATTTCTATTAAATCTTTTCCCCTTCACCTTGAACCTAGGTCCTCTGGTCCTCGATTCCCCTACTCTGGGCAAGAGATTCTGTGCATCTACCTGATCTATTCCTCTCACGATTATGTACACCTCTATAAGATCACCCCTCATCCTCCTGCTCTCCAAGAAATAGAGACCCAGCCTACTCAACCTCCCCCTATGGCTCAGACCCTCTAGTGCTGACAACATCCTCGTAAATCTTCTCTGAACCCTTTCAAGTTTGACAATATCTTTCCTATAACATGGTACCCAGAACTGAACACAATATTCTAAATGCGGTCTCACCAACATCTTACACAACTGTCTTTCAACTGTCTTAACTGTCTCCGCGCTTACTTCCCTCCACAAATCTAGTCTCCCCTTCATACCTTTCGTTTTCTTCTTTTAAAGTACATCAATGAAAAATAAAGAATGACAGGATTAAAAAGGAGCTATGAAGGACAAGACAGCAGAAAGTAGTAGCAAAATAGCATAGAATTATTTTCCATGCTACAACCAGGAAGACAGATCATTCACATACCCCATTAACTCTTTTCGTCTGCAACTTGTACATTCAAATTTTAAAACTTTCAAAGATTGCTTTCAACTCCTGAGAAATTTGAAACAAATCATAAAGCAAAACTGGCATAAGCACAGAAGGAAATTATTTGATGTCGCCATGAATATGCCATTCATTCTGCAAACAATAAGGACACTCACAAGTTAATTGCATTTCTAAAAGCACTATTTAAAAATAATAACATGAGATTTCTAAAAGGAAAATGTGTATGCCTAAAATTTGAAGTGATCCAATGGAGGATGTCTTGCCTTAAAAACTTTAACTTGTATTTTTTTATCCTCAAAGAGTTTGTCCCTGCCTCTGTCTGTACCAGCTACCGCTTTTATAACAGTAATACCCGTCTTCCTTCAATTCTGCTGCCCTGTGCAAACCGTATTTACCTTTCCCCTTTTTTCTTCCTCTATTTACATCTCTACTAAGGGGTGGAAGATTGCAACCTTCACGTGCTCCGCCCTGTTTCGACTAATGCAATCAACTCGACCTGCACAAACGGAAGATCAAATAGAACAAGTTGTCCTACAACTTTAGGCTGTGCACGCCACACGAAAGAAGAAGAAGTCTCTACTAAATAGAAACAAGCTCCCATTGCCAAACCACCAGCATCCTCTTTCAGTTGTCACCACAACGTATAATCTATCTTCTCCTGTTCTCCACATTACCACATTTATCTCATTTGTTTCCTCCGTCGTTTGCCCTTCTCTGCAACTTTAAACATGTCTTCTTTCTTAATTTGTCCTGTTCGGCTAAAAGCTCATTCGCCCGAAACCTTAACTCTGTTTCTCTCTTCACAGATGCTGCCTGACCTGCGAAATAATTCTTGCACATTCTGCTTTCTACAATGTGAGAACAGCATACACTTCCACAGTTGGGGCACAAGGTGCTTCACCGGATAGACAAGTGATCGTTGGTGCTGACCTGAAATGTCATCTGTCCATTTTCCTCCATAGATGCTGTCTGACCTGCTGATTTCCTCCTGCATTTTGTTTTTTGCTGAAGGTTCCAGCATATGTAGTCCATTGCACCTCTCCCTCTTCCACTGTCCCCTTCCACTTACATCCCTTCCTCTAACCTCACACTTCATGCCTCTTCTCTCCTTATCTCACAGCCTTTGTCTCCTTTTCACCTCTGATCTTTGTTCACCCATCTGTTAATCATCTCCCATCACCTGTATCCACCTATCACTTACCTGGCTTTATCCAGTCCACGCATCTCTCCCAGATTTCTCCCTTCTATTACAATCAATAAGAAGGAGGGTTCTGACCTGTCACCTAGCCATGTTCCCAAGAGATGCTGCCTGACCTGCTGAGTTACTCCAGCTCTTTATGTTTTTTTGCTCAACATTCCAGCATCTGCAGTTCCTCGTGCCTGCAGTCTCTTGTGTTTCCTGCATAATTTGTGAAATGGTACACAGTTCCAGCAGGGTTTCTGTGTGCCTTTGATCATAGATGAGGTTTTCAATTCCATCTTCTTTTCGATTGAGAGGTCATGGGTCAGGGATTCGCAGGAGTCAGTGGGCTGGTTGCATTTAGTTTAGTTTGCCAGCAATCACCCTGTACACTAGTTCTACCCTACACACTGGGGACAACTTACAGAAGCCAATTAACCTACAAACCGGCACATCTTTGAAGTGTGGGAGGAAACCAGAGCAACAGGAGGAAACCAACACGGTCACAGGGAGAACTTGCAAACTGCGTACAGACAGCACCCATAGTCAGGATCAAACCCTGGTCTCTGGCACTGTAAGGCAGCAGCTCCACCGCTGCGCCACTCTGTGCCCACTGTTGTTTCTTCAATGAGTACATCCTTGACTAAAGTCATCTGTCCGCCCGGTAGTGTCCTGTTTCAGGAGTCTGGTGTACAGAAACGTACTCTCCCCAATGTAGCTGACTGATTACAAGCAGGGCCTCAGTGCTGAGGATGTTGGCTTCAGGGAAGACACTGACCTTGGTTTGCTGTTCTTTCCAGTGACTTTGGAGAATCTTGTGGAGACAGCATCCGTGAAACTTTTCCAATGCCTTGAGTCATAGAGATAAAACGGCATTGCTGAGGTCCAGTTTGGCACCATTGGCTTTAGGTCACTGTCACTCTCAAATTCATAATCTCAGTGGGTGAAGTCACTGCCTAAGGGCGGCACAGTGGTGCAGCTGGTAGAACTGCGACCTCACAGGTCTAGAACCCCAGGTTCGATCCTGACCGCTGGTGCTGTCTGTGTGGACTTTGCATGTTTCTCTCTGTGACCGCGTGAGTTTCCTCCAGGCGCTCCGGTTTCCTCCAACATCCCAAAGATGTGCGGGTTTGTAGGTTAATTTTCCTTTGGAAAATTGCCCCTAGTGTGGATGAGAGGGAGTGGACGAGAAAGTGCGATAACATAGAACCAGTGTGAACGGGTGATCAATGATCGGCATGGATTTGGTTGGCCGAAGGGCCTGTTTCCATGATGTATCTCAAAATGCCAAATTTTGCAGTTCAAATGAGTCTTCAGCAGTGTGAATTAATTAACAAAAGGCACTAATGCTTTTTATTGCATAGAAGTCTAATGTAATAATCTCCAGTTTGTATTGCTTATGCCGTAGTATTAAATGTGAAACCACTTGTATACCATTCGTCCCTAATGTTATTTCTGTTATTGCACAGACACTATTTCTTCAAGTGTTTGTAACTATATCCATCCCAATAATTTTCTCGGTTTAATTATTAGTTTTAGTTTTATGCTGATCCTTAATTTAAGCATACAGATCCATATACCCTGGATACATTGAAAACCATTGAAACATGGTAGCCGTTTAACATGCATCAAATATGGAGGTACCACTTTGATCACAATATTTAGCATTGTTACAAAATTTTGAGATTTTAAAAATCAAGTCTGCAATTTATCCCATCGGATAAAGCATAAAAAGAAGTTTAATTTGACACCTAATTCACTTTCATATCTTCAATATTAAAAAGGTTATGGCCGTTTTCATACTCGAAAATTAGCATCTTGTTCCCTATTGCTTTTCCATTGACTTAACACAAAAGCTGTGATCAAGGACAGTCAAAAGCCCATAACTTTCTTAAAAATCAAGAGAACTGAATGAATTTTTCAGTTATTATAGATTGAAGCATTCTGAAACAAATATGAAACAATCTTACTTGGATGACCTGAAATTATAGCATATAATTAGTTAATTACCTAGATTGTAGTCAATTACAAAATTGACCGTAGTGACAGAAATATTAATAAACACGCCTTGAAAATTCAAAAATATGATATTCTCAAGATCAGAACTTTAATATTATTGTATTATATGCTGTAAGTCCGTAAATAAATTACAATTTCTAGCAATAGACAAAGTCTTTATGGAGAAGATCAATTGCTAGCTGGTACATTGGCATATCATAATCAGTAGCATCATCATACTCCTCAGATTGTAATCTATAAGCAACTCTGTACACCTTGTTTTTCCTCAACTTTTCAATGTTGGCATTGTAAACTACAGGTTTTTGTTCTTCAAACTACGCATGACATGCCTTTCTGCCCACTACTTTCCCATTAAGAATGTCCTGTAGATTCCATTTCTTAAGAAAAGGATATTTTTTTTAAATAGCCTAAGTATCCAAATAACAAACTAATCCCATTCACACAAGAATTCACAATATAACATGATTTTTAAATCTCACTGTCATGAATTCATATGCCAGATGGAAGGAATTTGATGTTTAATTCCCATAAATTAATCTAGAAACATCCACTCAATATAATCAAATTTTTTGCACAATACATGGGACTAAAACTGATATTTAGTATAAGAATATTGACTATAGGTAGACAATAACACAAAATATAGACGATTTAGATGCTCATATGACATGATTGTCCAAAAAAAAAGCATTTAAATCATCTTGCGAGTGGGTTTTTCTGGAAAGCGATCGATTGGAACGTTGCATTTGCGATGAATTTGAACCCCATATCGGCAGGAAAAACACTGCCGGTTCGTATGGGGCCCAAATCACATTTTCGCAATGTATAATTTGATTAAAGACATCCCAAGAAGCAAGTTTATATGTAAAATAAACAACTTATCCATTGTTTTGTCCAGTTCATGCGATCCGTCACATTGTAGGCGTTGAGGGCGTTAGAAGTCACTTTTTATTTTAGTCAAATCATTAAATTGTCTCGAGATTATTTAAAAAAAAAAAAAAAAAAATTGGGAACGGAAGTCGGATCGATTTTTCTTCAGCAGCTAGCAGCCCGAGGAAGTCCGCCTCAGACAGGCAGGAGAAAATGGCATTTTAATCCCGCCCCCCCACCCCCCCCACAAAGGCGCCAAAGTCACGCGCACGGCCAGTGGCAGAACTGCAGCGCCGCTGAATGTAAGTTTTGTAACATTGCAAAATTATTTTAATTAGCACATAAACATCATGTTGTTGAGTCTAAAGTGTAATAAATAGCTTTATATTGCAAATAACCTGTGAAATAGATGCAGGCTCTTCGTATAGAGACCAAATAATGTAGTTTGTAAAGCGGCATTCTGGTAAACCACTTCTGCACCCTTTCGAAAGCCTCCATATCCTTCCTGTAATGGGGTAACCAGACTGCACACAATACTCCCACAGTGCTAACTAAAGTATTTTAAAGCTGCAACGTGACTTTCACTCAAGACACTTGATCGATGAAGGCAAACACACCATCCACCTTCTTTACCACTCTAACTAACTACTTTTGTCGACACTTTCAGGGAGCCACTTTCTTGGACCCAAGGATTTTTTTGTACATCAACGCTGTTAAGTGTCTTGCCATTAATTGCGTTATTTCCCCTTGCATTCAATCTCCCAACGTGTGACATCTCACACTTGCTCTTGCTCACTGACACTTGCTAGGATTAAACTGCATCTGTCATTCCTTCCGCCCATTTCTGTGGCTTATCCATATCCTGTTATATGCTTTGACAGCCTCCCTCACTGTCTGCAACTCCACCAATTCTGGAGCATCTGCTAACTTCCTAACCAGCCCATCTACACTTAAGTTCTAGTTGTGGGATAGGCAGCATCTCTGGAGAGAAGGAATGGGTGACGTTTTATGTCGAGACCTTTCTTCACACTGGTGTCAGCGGAGTGGGCAGTACATAGATAAGGAAATGTATAGATTAGGAAGTGCAAGGTATGAAAACTGAAATATTTATATATATTTATTTCCTGCATAACTACACCTATCACAGATCTCCAGCCAGAATACCCCTCCACCATTGCTTTCTATCTTTCATGAGTAACCGAGTTGTGAATCTCAACAACCAAGTCACTCTGGATTCCAGGCATCTTAATCTTCAGGATCAGCTGACCATGAGGGACTTTATCAAGTCAAGAGTGTTTTATTGTCATATGTCTCAGATAGGACAATGACACTTGCTGCAGCACAACAGAATATGTAAACATAGTACATGACAGGAGGAAAAAAACACGCCTCAAATCCATTTGAAGGAGAAAAAACGTGAGATTCAGAGACCTACAGGATTAGAAGAGGAGGGAAATAGAAGGGGGTGAAGGAGGTCCATAAGAATGGATGAGAATTGGTGAAGATGAGGGATATAAAGGTGAAAAATGGATACAAGAAATGGAGCAAGAAAGGGGTCCATTTTAGAATCCATTACAATAAAGGATTACTTAATAAAGCAGAATGATTTGAGGGAGGGAGAAAGTAGTAGGAGACTTGGCAAACAATTCTGTTTGACTGCTGCAGGGTTGTTGGTTGGTCATAAACAGGATATGATTCATTGATGAAAGAGTTATTTGAAAGATGTCTTTACTGTGGATTTTTATCCATGTCACAGGGTCAGAATGACAATTAGACACAGTAGGAATATACACTAAGTTCTATGAAAGGGTGGGTTCTTGTAATTGTGTTACTGTTAGGTCGTGATAAATTGAACTGCGTTGCTTTGAATAAGCCACAACATTGATTCCATCAGTGAAATATTTACAGAATCTTGGTCACATTCATCATTTTTAATGGAGCACGGAGTAGTAGGTCCCCCTCGGTCATGACCAGTGATGGTAATGGCTTTTAGGAACTAGGGGTACTCTAAGGTCCGTGAGGCTGAGGTTGGGAAGGAAGGGATTTTTTATGTGCGGTCATACCCATGTAAGAGTACAAGAATGCATAACTTGTTTATTGTGTATTTATAATATAGTTTATTGTTCATTAAATGTCCTAGCTGCTTTCTTGCATCTCTCCCTCTCTCAGACAGGCGAAACCAATGATCATAGAGTGGAATAGATGACATTTCGGGTCGGTACCCTTCTTCAGACTGACAGTCAAGGTAAAGGCAAACGGGAGATATAGGCATATCTTCCATTCATTAGTCCTTAGTACTGTCTATATCTCTTGTTCCTCTTTCCCCTGAAGAAGGGTCTCGACCCTAAATGTCATCTATTCCACTCTATGATCGTTGCTTTCGTCCGTCTGTCCGCTCGCCCTTAGATTAAGTAGCGCAGGGTAAAGCTGTGAATTCACGCCATTCCCCTCCCATTCCCAATCTGACCTTCCTGTCCTGGGCCTCCTCCATTGTCAGAGTGAGGCCCAGCGCAAATTGGAGGAACAGCAACTCATATTTCGCTTGGGTAGCTTACACCCCAGCGGTATGAACATTGACTTCTCTAACTTCAAATAGCCCTTGCTTTCCCTCTCTCTCCATCTCCTCACCCTTCCCAGTTCTCCCACCAGCCTTACTGTCTCCGACTGCATTCTATCTCTGTCCCACTCATCCCTGACATCAGTATGAAAAAGGGTCTCGACATGAAATGTCATCCATTCCTTCTCTTCAGAGATGCTGCCTGTTCCATTGAGTTATTCCAGCATTTTACATAGATACATAGAAAATAGGTGTAGGAGTAGGCCATTCGACCCTTCGAGCCCTTCAATGTGATCATTGCTGATCATCCACAGTCAGTACCCCATTCCTGCCTTCTCCCCATATCCCTTGATTCCACTAGCCCTAAGAGCTCTATCTAACTCTCTTTTGAATGCATCCGATGAGTCGGCCCCCGCTGCCTTCTGAGGCAGATAATTCCACAAATTCACAACACTCTGGGTAAAAAGGTTTTTCCTCATCTCAGTTCTAAATGGCCTACCCCGTATTCCTAAACTGTGGCCCTTGGTTCTGGACTCCTCCAACACCGGGAACATGTTTCCTGCATCTAGCATGTCCAATCCCTTAATAATTTTATGTTTTTATAAGATCCCCTCTCATCTTTGGGACGACAGATGGCACAATGGGCTAAGTGTTCGGCTGGCAACCGGAAGGTAGCCGGTTCGAATCCCGCTTGGAGTGCATACTGTCGTTGTGTCCTTGGGCAAGACACTTCACCCACCTTTGCCTGTGTGTGAATGTGTGTGAATGTGTGTGAGTGATTGGTGGTGGTCGGAGGGGCCGTAGGCGCAGATTGGCAGCCACGCTTCCAGGGCAGCTGTGGCTACAGAAGTAGCTTACCACCACCGAGTGTGACTGAGGAGTGAATGAATAATGCGATGTAAAGCGCCTTGAGTATTAGAAAGGCGCTATATAAATCCCATCCATTATTATTATTATTATCTTTCTAAATTCCAGTGGATACAAGCCCAGTCGTTCCATTCATTCATCATATGACATTTCTGCCATCCCGGGAATTAATCTCGTGAACCTACGTTGCACTCCCTCAATAGCAAGAATGTCCTTCCTCAAATTAGGAGACCAAAACTGCACACAATGCTCCAGGTATGGTCTCACCTGCGCACTGTACAACTGCAGAAGGACCTCTTTGCTCCTATACTCAAATCCTATCATTATGAAGGCCAACATGCCATTAGTTTTCTTCACTGCCTGCTGTTTCTTGCATGCTTACTTTCAGTAACTGATGTACAAGTACATCTAGATCTCGTTGCACTTCCCCTTTTCCTAATCTGACACCATACAGAAGAAGGGTCTCGACCCGAAACGTCACCCATTCCTTTGCTCCAGATATGCTGCCTGACCCGCTGAGTTACTCCAGCATTGTGTCTACCTGCCATTCAGATGATAATCTGCCTCTTGTTCTTGCCACTAAAGTGGATAACCTCACAGTTATCCACATTATACTGCATCTGCCATGCATCTTCCCACTCCCCCAACCTGTCCAAATCACCCTGCATCCTCATAGCATCCTCTTCGCAGTTCACACTGCCATCCAGCTTTGTGTCATCTGCAAATTTGCTAATGTTACTTTTAATTCCTTCATCTAAATCATTAATATATATTGTGAATAGCTGCGGTCCCAGCACCGAACCTTGAGGCACCCCACTAGTCACGACCCGCAATTCTGAAAGGGAACCGTTAATTCCTACTCTTTGTTTCCTGTCTGCCAACCAATTTTCTATCCATGTCAATACCCTACCCCCAATACCATGTGCTCTATTTTGCTCACTAATCTCCAGTGTGGGACCTTATCAAAGGCTTTCTGAAAGTCCAGGTACACTACATCCACTGGCTCTCCCTTATCCATGTTACTGTCTACCTGAACTTAGTTGTTAAGGATAACATTCATTTCTTTTCATTCATTTTTGAATGACAAATAATTTCAATTCAATTCAAAATGTACAGGTCTATTACCAAGAAGATCTTGGAACATTTCACATTGTTTGTCAATGCTCTGCACAGTCTACTCTTCTGCCTCACTTTCCCAAAGTTTACTTAAATTTAGAGCCTTGTTTTCTGACTCATCCTTCTACCTCTTAACTAGTATATCGAATACCATTCAACGGTGACTGCTAGCCAAGCGTTATTGCACCATTAACTAATTGACTAACTACGACTAATTATTCATTTTTTTTGTTAGCTGAAGGAAATATCGTTCCAGAAAAATTGAACACAATATTCTAACAATGGCACAACCAATGATTTATACAAGTTTTCTATTAGCTTCTTAAGCATTATTTCCCATTTGAAAATGTAGCAAATCATTTGCTTTTGAAGGTTTGTATATACAAACCCTGATTTTTTAAATGTGCACATTTTATGCATCTCCTTTCTCCAAAATACCTCCCAAAATACATCATGGAGTTTTCGAGAGCAGGCAGAGTGGGGGAGAGAGCGAAGAGCGGGGGAGAGCGCGGAGAGCGGGGGGAGAGAGCAGGGAGAGGCACGGAGAGCGGGGGAGAGGCAGAGAGGCAAATAAAATAACGTGGAATAATAAAATAACCTGTTTACCTGAGCCCGTGCTCGCGGTCTGGTAGCCCTGACAGTGAGTTTAAGAAATTCTTCCTTGAATTTTATTCAAAGGAACGCAGTGTTAAAAAACAATTACATTTACTGAGGAATGTGGATCGATGTATTGATGACACATTGTATAACTACTGACAACTACTGGCTGGTAACAAGTGCTAACAGTGGCCATTAACAAATCGTTTTCGTCTGAGTTGAATAAAGTGAGAATCGGCTCAAATCTTTCTGCAGTACTCATTAAACCCGAACTGGAAATTGAAAACTAGGGGAACGCCGTACCCCTGCGTACCCCCCCATTTCCATCACTGGTCATGACTGACTATGTGTGATGCATCCTGGTTGTTGGCTGCTTGCTCCAAACCTCGGCGAGAGCAGCAGGTGATGTGTGGTCGGATGCAAGCCTGGGCGATGTCAAATGGAGGACAGGTTGTTGCCCATGCAGCACGTCCCCCCTCTCCACGTCGCTGATCGATTTAAAGGAACAGCAGAGCCGTAACAGTTTGGCACCAGCGCCGCCACAGGAGCTGCCAGAGAGAGGTTGTAGACAACGACAAACTGCCTTAGCGGTCCGACTCCGGATTTTCTTGAGATTTACTCCTGGAGCTTTTTCCATGACTGGATATGGCCATAAGGCAGTGGAGGTTTTAAATCAGAGTTTTCCATCTCTTAGATGGACTGCCTTCCCAGGCTGACGAGCCCCATCTCCCAGAGACTCGTGGGGGCGGGAGCGTCTACCTTCCCGTGCAGGTCTATAGCACCTGCCCACTGCCCAAGGAGCATGGAACAGGCCCATTATAATAACATTTCAACTTCACTTGGATCTATGAGTAACAATTGATCCTGTGTTAAACCTACACAAGAAGCATAGCCACCACCAAACAACTTGCTCCAATGACATTCCAGAATTAATCTTGACTAATTCTGATGTAAACTACACTGCAGGAGGAGACTACAAATTTAGTCTTAGAGAAATAGCATGTAAACGGCCCCATCGGCCCACCGAGTCCGCACCGACCAATGATCAGCCAAACACCAGTTCTATCCTACATCCTCGGGATAATTTACAGAAGATAATTAACCTACTACCTTGCATGTCTTTGCGATGTGGGAGGAAACCGGAGTACCTGGAGGAAACCCACGCAGTCACAGGGAGGACATGCAAACTCCATACAGACAGCACCAATAGTAAGGATCGAACCCGGGTCTCTGGCGTTGTCAGGGAGCAACTCTACTGCTGTGCCGCCCTTATCATAAAACAGGATTCACTAATTCAACTGCACAGTTTCAGGCTGGTGAGCTGGTATTTAGAAAAACAATGAAATTAAACGTCAAGCTGATTTGAACAGGCTCATTTTAGTTTTCTTCTTCATTTTGCAGTGCATGGCTAGGGCAGTTCAGCAAATTTAGAATCCATTATAATAATGGATTACACATGGTGTTGATCCTGACAGTGAATTCCAGGCACGCATCACCCTCTGTGCAAAGAAAACTCACCCCGTACATTTCCATGAGACTTTGCCTCCCTCGTCTTAATGCTATGCCCTCTAGTCTTCGACATTTTCACCCGTAGAGAAAGGTTCTGAGTGTCCTATCTAACTTATCTATCTTTCTATGCCTCTCATAACTTTATACACTTCTATCAGTACTGCCCTCAACCTCTGGCATTCCAGCGAAAACAATCCAAGTTTGTCTAACCTCGCCTGATAGTTAATACCTAATCCAGGCATCATTCAGGTAAACTTATTTGACATCCTCATCAAAGCCTCCACATCCTTCCTGTAATGGGGTGACAAGACTGCATGCAATACCCCAAATGTGGCCTTACCTAGATCCTGAAAAGTTAAATCTCGGTCACTAGTTTCAGCTGGAAATGTTCTATTGATCTTTTTTTTAATCAAATTTAAGTTGACACGATTGCTGATCCACACGTTATCTTGCAGAAGGGTCTCGAACTGAAACGTCACCTATTCCTTTTCTCCAGAGATGCTGCCTGACCCGCTGACTTACTCCAGTGTTCTGTGTCTATCTTGCTGAAACTCTGATTCCATGCATCACGCTTCTCCAGCAGCCTGGAATAATAGTAGAAGCTTCCCAATAGCTTCATAAAATCATACTACCAAAACATAGCGAGTCTAGTCCACAGCAACCTTTGCTGGTCTTAATGTCAAGTGACCACAGGAGAGGTTGGAATACCTCTCGGACTTTTAGCAGCAAATGTTGATACACAACTATTTTGAAATTCAGCTCTGAACAGGCTTCCATTTATTCATTGTAATTTATGTTTAAATAAATATTGCATTAAATGCAATATCCACAAGGTGTCACCACCACTTTCTATTTTAGATAGTGGTGAATTTCATGTTTGCCTTCTATACCTGGATCTTCTTATAGAGTCCACATCACAAGATTAGAAATTGTTCAGCCAGAGCTGAACACACTTCTCGGCATCTGCATACAATTACGTCTTGCGCATGGTGGTAGAAAGATTGGTGGAAACAGGGCTGCGACGTGAACGCTCTCTTCTTGACCCCTATACCTGGCTAATGGGTCATCTTTGGTCGTAGAGTCATACAGTGTGGAAATAGGCTGTTCAGCCCAACTTGCCCATGCAGACCAACATGCCCTATCCTCACTAGTCCCACCTGCCTTCGTTTTGGCCCATATCCCTCCAAACCTGTCCTATCCATGTACCTGTCCAAACGTCTCTTAAACATTCTGATAGTACCTGTCACAATAGCAGCTTTTGTTGGTAATGAACAAGAAAAATCTCATCCTACACAAGTTATTGCTCTATTTGACTTCTGTACCTATTTACTTGATGAATTTCTAATATTTTCATATTTATTTATTAATTGATTCAATTAAACCAGCATTCATTTCAATTTCTGACAACACTAAGGGCGGCACGGTGAAGCAGTGGTAGAGTTGCTGACTTACAGTGCCAGAGACCTGGTTCAATCTAGACTACGGTTGCTGCCTGTACGGAGTTTGTATGTTCTCTCTTTAACCGCGTGGGTTTTTACCAGGTATTCCAGCTTCCTCCCAAACACTAGGTTAATTGGCTTTGGTAAAATTGGCTACGGTGGTCCAAAGGGCTTGTTTTCCCGCTGTATCTCTAAATTAAACGAAACATGTTTAAAGAAAACACTGACATCGTCCTTAACACGAGGAAGCATTGCATGGTGAGGCATGAAGTCTACATCCCCTGTCCGTGCTCACAGGTGGATGTAAAACATTGAGCCACTAATTTTTAAAAGAGCAGGCATTTTGCCCCATGTGTATCCCTCAACTAACAGATTATCTGATCATCACATGCCTGTTTGTAGGAGCTGTTGTGCTCAAATTGCCTCCTGTGTTTCCGATGTTGCAACGGTGACTAAATTTCAGAAGAACTTCATTAGCTTAAAGCCCATTGGGATGTTGTGAAGTAATTAAAAGCACTTTATAATGCCTCATTATTTTTTATCCTTCTGATAATAATCTGCTGACAGATTAGCTATCCGATAGAAATAACCAAAGAAAGACACAAAAAACTGCAGTAGCTCAGCGGGTCAGGCAGCATCTCTGGAGAAAGGAATAGGTGACGCTTCAGGTTGAGACCCTTCTTCAGATTGATATTCCTTTTCTCCAGAGATGCTGCCTGACCTCCTGAGTTTCTCCTGCTTTTAGTGTCTATCTTCGGTGTAAACCAGCATCTGCAGTTCCTTCCTACACAATAGAAATAACTCTTGACATTTTTTTTTGATTTAACCTCTGGAAAACTTCTGAAGGAAACCTATTTATAGGAGAATAATCTGCAATGTTTTGCTACCTCATTAATGGCTCTATTATACATCTTGCTAAAATTGATCTAATAGGTTAGCTGTGCTGTTTTCAAAAATTCATCAGTTCATAAGTGATAGGAACAGAATTAGGCCATTCGGCCCATTGTCTACTCTGCCATTCAATCATGGCTGATCTAGCTCTCACTCCTACCCTCATTCTCCTGCCTTCTCTCCATAACCCCTGAGGCCCGTACTAATCAAGAATCTAATGCCCCTGTCCCACTTAGGAAACCTGAACAGAAACCTCTGGAGACTTTGCGCCCCACCCAAGGTTTCCATGCAGTTCCCGGAGGTTGCAGGCGGTTACAGGAGGTTGCAAGTAGTGGAAGCAGGTAGGGAGACAGACAAAAACCTCCGGGAACCACACGGAAACCTTGGGTGGGGCACAAAGTCTCCAGAGGTTTCCGTTCAGGTTTCCTAAGTGGGACAGGGGCATTACTATCATTGTCTTAAAAATATCCATTGACTTGGCCTCCACAGCCTTCTGTGTTTTATTTTCCACTATAGCAGGGTGTTCACCTTTGTTGTTTTGACTTTCATTTTCAAATCCCTGCTGGTTATTCAAATTGCAGTCAACAGGAACATTGAATGAAAGGTGCAAATAAGCACTTATTGCTTATGAAATGAATGCTGGCAGAACCATGGCAACGAGATCCTCAAGGACTCTGCGATGAGGTCTCAGTTTTTCTGGAGAGATTTTTTAATGCCCGCCTTCCTGTCAACATTAAAGTTTCTTGCACCGGCTGTTTACCGATACACCGGCCACATGTAAACACTGCTCCAAACGCTCTTATTTCATGCATTGCTTGTGTCTGAAGGGAAGGTCACAACTTGGAACCGAGCAGTCTCACAGGAAGCCAAGAATTTTTTTTGGGATATGTCCACCGATGGGTGTGGTTGGGTTTTTGCCTATTTTGTTTTAGAAATGTCAGCCATGTTGCATTGTAGTCATAGTGACACCTAATTGAGATTATATTGAAATAGCTGAGATAGTTTAAAATAGATTGCAACACACAAGAGGGCACTTCTATCTTATACCCAGGTAATATGAGCATGATTTCATCATGTGACAGTTTTTATTTGCAAAGATTACACCTGCACGTCTCTATTTCTCCCCGAGAGAAAGAATAGATTTATGGTCAAACTTTTTTTGGCACGGAGCAACAACTCTGAGTGAATGGTGTTTGATGTCAAAACAAGTTACTCTTGCAGTTCAGGTGAAATAAAAACAGTAAATGTTGGTATGCACAGTGCACCTGTCATCATGTTAGTTATGTTAGTTATGTTCATAATTTTGCTACAGTTCAGTCTTGTGACTAACCTAGTTTTTCTTAGAATTTATACTGGGATTTTCATCAGATTTTCTGAGGGCACTAATTTTATCTGTTTACGCAATTCACTTTAATATTGACAAAGCTTAGTGGAGTCATAACTTTCATGGTCTGACGCCATCTTCTTTCTTTTTTTCCTTCATAAGGCCACCAGCATAATCTCGGACCAGTCTCACCAATCACTCCCTCATCACTTCTCTCCCATCAGGCAAGATACAGACATTTGAAAATGCACATCTCCAGATTCAGGAACAGTTCCTTCCCAGCTGATATCAGGCAAATGAACTGTCCCTCACCAGGTGGAGAACGGTCCTGACTTCCCATCTATCTCATTGGAGACCGTCAAACTATCTTTAATCAGACTTTATTTTGCATTAAACTTTATACCGTTTATGTGTAGGAAGGAACTGCGGATGCTGGTTTATACCAAAGATAGACACAAAATGCTGGAGTAATTCAGCGGTTCAGACAGCATCTCTGGAGAAAAGGAATAGGTGACGTTTCACTCTTCCCCGGCGCACAAACTGATAATAAACCTGAACCTCAACCTAAAGGTATAACTGTACCCTTACTGCAGGTATTACCCAGTAGAGTTTCTAATGCGAAGTGATCTTGGCAGAGGATTTATATCAGTACAGTCTGTTTTAGAGGTGTGAGAGACAGCAATTGAAACAAGATATATGAAATAAAGAATTAACATTTTAAGAAAGTAAACAAGCTAGAGTCACCAGACTAGACTGCAAATATGAGATTCAGCAACAGATTCTTGGTGAAGAAGTCCAAGTTCGCTGCCCTTTTAGATATTTATTAAGATGCTGGAGTAACTTAACAGGACAGGCAGCACCTCCGGAGAGAAGGAATGAGTGATAATCTACTTGATTAGTGCAGGTGTCAGAGGATTATAGGAAGAAGGCAATGGTGTTTGGAGGGAGAGATAGCTCAGCCAAGAAAGAGTAGACAATGGGCCGAATGGCCTAATTCTGCTCCTATCATTGATGATCTTAGCCAATGACAAGATATTGACAAGTATCACTGTATCTTAATTAGTGCATGTGGCAATATATGTGAACTTGAACTTGAACGATATTTAGTAAGTACTAGACTAAGTGGAACCCGTTGGGTCCCAGTATCACACGGGATGGCTGGTCCCCCAACGCAATATTCCACCTCTCCACCAATTCCAATATTGGTGGCCAGTGGGAGGGGGGCTCTCTGGAAGGCCAGTATGGGTGTTGTGGGCTGAAGGGACTTGTTTCCAGAGGGCTAGTACGGACATTGTGGGTCGAATGGATTCTTGGGCTGGCGACTCAGTCACTCAAGCCTGTTGTGCTGGCAGCTCACTCACTCACGGCTGGTGAGCTGGCAGTCGACTCACGGATGTTCCTTGAAATTCCATTTCAAGCAGGGTGCAAGGCCACCAAATTCAAGTGCAGTTTCTTGCCACTTGAAGCAGGGTGCAAGGCCACCAAATTCAAGTGCAGTTTCATTCCACTTCAAGGAGGGTGCTAGGCCACCAAATTCAAGTGCAGTTTCATACCATTTCAAGCAGGGTGCAAGGCCACTAAAGACAGCAAGTCTTGACCTCTCCCTCCTCCACCTTGCAGAGACTGAGCCACGCCCACACTTCTGGGTTATATAGTTCCTCCCCCCATCCCACCAGAAGGGGCGTGGCCTTCATGTTGTGATTGACAGGAGAGAGAATCTCGACATTTGTTAAACACTAATAACGATGTTATTTTTCATCGATGGGAAAAATCCTCAGCACCTGATGAGCGGAGGGGACTCTAAGTAAGATGGCCAAAGGTCACAGCCGTATGTGGTAGCGTTTTTTCTAAAATCAATATAAAGCGTAAACAGGAAGTGGTCAAGATTAGACTTTTAATTATAGAGAAGGCAAGGCAACTTTAATTAGGCAAGGCAACTTTGATTAGGCAAGGCAATTTTAATTAGGCACGACAATGTTAATTGGGCAAGGCAATATTAATTAGGCAAGGCAACTTTAATTAGGCTAGGCAACACAGCTTTAGCATTTCCAAACCAAAAGCAACACAGCTTTAGCATTTCCAAAGCAAAGGCAACACAGCTTTAGCATTTCCAAAGCAAAGGCAACACAGCTTTAGCATTTCCAAACCAAAGGCAACACAGCTTTAGCATTTCCAAACCAAAGGCAACACAGCTTTAGCATTTCCAAACCAAAGGCAACACAGCTTTAGCATTTCCAAACCAAAGGCAACACAGCTTTAGCATTTCCAAACCAAAGGCAACACAGCTTTAGCATTTTCAAACCAAAGGCAACACAGCCTCGGCATTTCCAAACTATATTTTCAAACCACATTAAGGGCACTGACAGGTCAGTTTAGTTTACATGTGTTCAGTGTTATTCACACCTCAGACTGAGAGCCTTGACCTTCTCGCTCCCCCATCTTGCAGAGACTGACTGAGGCACTCAACACTTCTGGGTTTTATAGTGCCTCCGGAAGGGGTGTGGCCTTCAGGAGAGAGAATCTCAACATTTTTTAACACTAATAACTCTTTTATATTTAATTGATGGGAAAAATCCTCTGGACCTGCACAGCGGAGGGGGACTCTGAGTAAGATGGCCAAAAGTCACAGCCGTAAGTGGCAGCGTTTTTTCTAAAATCAATATACAGAACAACAGGAAGTGGTCAAGATCAGACTTTGCAAGGTTGCAAGTGAGGTTAGAAACTTCTACGTTGATCAGATCTTCACACAAGGCACATACCTAAAGATCCTGAAGCGATACTGTTTGAGTGAATCTATTCCTGATGTGGATTAACCACTTTTAAAGAGCAGCAGTAAGTCAAACCAAAAGTTTCAAGCTCTCTAGTACAAAAAATGAAAACAAGAGAGAGACCAAAACACAGGACATACAGATGATCAAACTAACTGAGGAAACTAGTTCATGTATTGAGGCTGTACAATACAGTAAAAAAAAGGTTCCCCTTGTTTTCAACGAAGGATACTTGTGGTGTATTTATGTAAAGATGTAAATAGATTATGTTGATATACTTTACAGTTAGACCAAAATATGCACACACCCTTATTTTGAACTTCCTCCTGTCCTGCAGTTATAACTGTGGTTATAGTCCCAGCATGGTTTAAGAATACCCAGTGATGAACAATATCTGAGAGGTTTCAACTTTCCCCCCAAAAACTATATAATAAAGGTCACTTCAAGAGCAATATGTGAGAATCTTTGAGGGGGGAGGCAGAGAGGAGGTGTGGGAATTAAATAGAGTGGAGAGAGAGAGCAAGAGAGGGACATGTTGAAGGGTGCAGAGGATATTGTTGAGGGGAAGAAGCAGTGAAGGCTGGGGCCACACATTTGGTGAGAGACCTCATTGAGGAAGAAGCAATGTAGGAGAGATAAAGGGACAAAGTGCGTGGGGAGAGACAATAAGCAGCGGAAGAAAGAGTGGACTATGAGGGAATTGGGTTTGGGGACTTGGGAGGAGAGGGGTGGCAAAAGTAGATGGGATTATGGGGTTTGGAGTGAGAGAAGGCCGAGGGAGGTTGGGGCATATAAATGGAAGTGTGTGCAGCTGGAGGAAAGCTTGGAAGGACTGGGCAGGAGTTGGGTTTGGAGAGGAGATTTGGGGACAGATGTTTATAGGGAGGTGTGGGGATGGTTAGAGCGTTGGGGAAGAATGCTTGGGCATGGTATGGTTCGGTCGGATTTGGGCAGGGTCGGATGTTGGGCAGGGTCGGGGCTGGTGTAGGGGAGCACTGGTGTGGGGCAAGGGGGGATGGCTGGTAAAGGTTAGGTTTGGCATAGGGCTGGGGTATGGCTGGTGTAGGGGATCACTGGTGAGGGGGTGATGGCTGGTGAAGAGTAGGCCTGGTGTAGGGCAAGAGGGGGGATGTCTGATGTTGGGCTGGGCTTGTGTAAGGCAAGGGGGAGCTGGATAGGAGGATGGCCGATATAGGGCAGGACTGGTGTACGGCAGGGCCCGGGGAGGGAGATGGCTGGATGAGGGCAAGGCTGGTGTGGGGAGAGCTGGTATTGAAGGGGTCAGTCCCCTCTACCGACTGGGGGCATGCCAGGGGACGTGGCCACGGGGGTCATTGCCAGGAGGCTTTGTCATTGCTGAGGAGCGTGGTCAATGCCAGAGGGTGGGTGACCATGGATGGGGCTGTGACCAGGAGGCGTGGCCAGTGGGCGTGGCCGTGACCAGGGGCGGGGTCATGGTCAGTGGTCTCATCGCCAGGGGTTGCGGCCGTAACCAGGGTACCGGGTCATCACCAGGGGCGGGGCCACAACCAGGAGGCGTGGCAGTGACAGGTAGGTGCGCTTGCGCGCAGCCGCCAGATGACAGGTGCGCGGCGGCAGCTTTTCATTCACCTCACGCCCTAGCAACGGGAGGACGGGAGGGCGGGCGGGCGAGCGGCAGCCTAGCAACGGCTGCTGGCGGCCTCCCAGCGCCTCAGCCCCGGGCCCGCCCACCCGACCACCCCGCCCCCTTCACTGCCAAGCACTTCCCCGTTTTCTTTTAAAGCTTCTTTCACTCTTTTGGGGTTTTTTGTGCTAACGAGGAGGAGAATGGCTCCGGTGCTGATGGGGTTGCTGGCCATCGCCCTGTTCGGCTGCCCGAGGGCGTCCTGCGACCATACGAGAGACTTCCCCGAACTGCCGACCCACCGGCGGGAGATCTTCCAGCAGCTGGCAACTTTGAGGGGCGCATCCCGGGTGCGGAGAGATGCTTCCCCCCGCCTCACCGTCCGTGAAGCAGACCCCTGTGGCAGTGGCACCTCCGATCAAGGCGCCCTGAGGCAAAACACCCATCAGGTGAGTCCGGCTTTCACACCCTTACTCCCCATGGCGCCGTCAGGGTTGGAGCCTTTCGTTATTCACTTTGCGGATTGTTTGTGTAGGAAGGAACTGCAGACGTTGCTTTAAACCGAAGATAGACACAAAAAGTTGGAGTAACTCAGCGGGTCAGACAGCATCTCTGGAGAAAAAGAATAGGGGACATTTTGGGTCGAGATCCTTCTTCTGAAGCAGAATTTGGACACGAATTTCACCTCGTCCTTTTCTCCAATAACGGGGATGCTGTCTGACCCGCTGAGTTACTCCAGCTTGAGCTTTTCGTGTCTATCTTGCTGATTGTATGCTCGTTGTCACCTTCCCCTCATCTAACAATGATCCATTCTACATTTCCCAGATCACCGTCTCCTTTGTAGTTTACACATCTTACCATTCCATATATCTTTAGTCTCCCTCTCCCCTGACTCATAGTCTGAAGCAGTGTTTCGACCAGAATCGTCACCCATTCCTTCTCCCCAGAGATACTGCATGCCCCGCTGAGTTACTCCAGTTTTTTGTTTCTATCTTAGGTGCTTTTCCAAGGTGGCCAAGCGCTGTCAAGGCTTCTGCATGGAAGCTGATCGGTGCCGGGGTTCCTTATCCAACCTGTTAAAGCCACCACCAAAGCAGGGATCAAAAACATCACGGTGGAATTATCAGATATAAAGTTACACTTCAAAATGAAATTGAACCGAATGAGGTTTAAAAAACGCTGTTTTATGGTAAAACGCTAAAACCCTGTTTTATGTACGCCAGCTTTAAACAAAAGCCGGTGATCACAGCTGTCGATGTGTCTGCCTTAATAGTAAAGTGCAGTACAGTTTTGCTTAATCTCGATCTTGCTCATGTATCTCGCTTCTTGTAGCTTCCGGAATCTACCAGCACAAAGTGTAGTTTATCTTATTTTGACGACACTTTCCGTTTTGTGCTTTAATATTCCAGAGTTCCAGCTTGTGAATTGTGTAAAATAGTACTCTGAGAAAAGATTGGGGGATTCTATTATTGAGTGCGGCGTTTCTATCTTATAGGATCTGGATGTTTCTTTCCAAGATAGGCATATCCTGTAAGGCAGAAACAGAAGTTGAAGTATCATATTTGACTAAATTCCACCTATCAACCAATAAGCTGTTACATTTGAACTTATTGATTAGATTTTTTAAATTTCGACAATCATATTAAGAAATATGGAACCAAGGCAGATAAAATTTGTTGAGACACAGATCAGCCATGATCCAGGACTTGTGTAGCCGACCTCTCGTTGTTCCGAGATGATTCTAATTATAAATGTATTTGAGTGCAGTTTGCCTGTTGTTATCGTTTGGTTTCTCAGAACATTCTTGCAATAACTGGATTTTCCTGTTGAGGTACCACAGTCTGGACATTGCATTAAAGATCAGATGATATATGTGAGGAATTGTAGTGCAACTTAACTTAATTTGCTAGTTCTAGGAAAGTTCACTGTAAAATGTGTTAATACGTGGAGTAACATATGGCTTGAACTTTTTAATTATATGATGTATGAAAGTGAGGCTCAATTGCACAATCTCCTAATAACAGCAAGAATGTAGAAACCAATCACTCCAAGTTGTTTATGGCATGCATGGCATTATCGAGTAGATAATATTGGTTTGGCAAAATCAAGTTTGACAACTTCAGAGTATGAAATCGCTTTGTTCAAAGTCTATGTATAAAACCAAGAAACTTCAAGCCCAGTCGAGTATATTGTCCATTATATGCACGTTCAGTGAGGTATAGGTACATTCAAAATCTTGCTTGCAGCAGCATCACATAGACAGACAAATACACAAGATTTAATAGGACCCTGAGGGGCAACTTTTTTACACAAAGGTTGATAGGTACTGTATATGGATCAAGCTGCCGAAGGAGGTAGTTGAAGCAGGTACCATCACAACGTTAAAGAAACATTTGGACAGGTACATGGATAGGATAGGTTTAAAAGGATTTGGCTAAATGCCGGCAGGTGGGACTTGGGTAGATGGGGCATGTTGGTCGGCGTGGGCAAGTTGGGCCGAAGGGCCTGTTTCCATGCTCGATTCTATGAATTCATGATTTGTTTTGACTTGGAAATTATGGGAAAAAATGTGAAAGACTATTCCTTCTGGCAAATGGATCTAACAACCGAGTACGGGTTCAAAGTAATTGGCCAAGGATCTAGACTGGAGATGCAGGCAAACATTTCCATTGAGAGTTTAACAAATTTGCAGTCATCTTCCCATATAAAGTGGTGGAATTTGGCTCTACATTTAATTTTCAGGGAAGTTGAACAACGATCTGAGGATGAGGTATTCTCATGTTTAAGGATAAAATGTGGAAGTATGATACTGCGGTGAGATGGTGGACGAAAGTACAAAAACAAGGAGCCGCACAGGCACAATGGGATAAACAGGCTTCTTCTGTGTTGTAAGATCCCATTTCCTCATTTCTTTGTACAGCTTAACCACTCAGAGGATAAGCTGAAGTGGCATGAGGAATGGAAAGATTAACCCCATCATTTCATTACACCTTTCTTACACATCAAAACTGATATTCGGATATACTGAAAAATAATACTCTGCATTGTAAAGATTTAGATTACTCTTTGTGTGTAATTATAATATAAATCAAGTTCCTGCACGTTTGTTATATGGAAACTAAAAACATTGTTGGTCGTTCCATTATATTGTTAGCAGATTTTTTTTCCTTAGATGTGGCTCAACGTATTTTGTAACATGGTGCTTTTAGATTGGACGATATTCAAATTCAATTACAGAAAACAGATTCTAATTACAGAAAACAGTTCATCTGCAGGTCATTGTAAATGTGTACAAACAATTCTCTTTTTAATTTTCTTAATTTCTCCACGCCTGAATCCCCATCCCCACCCCCACCCAAATATATTGTTTAACGTCATGTAGCCCTAGTTATTCAGTCTGATGGACCATTGGTCCAAGCTCGATTCAAGTAAAGCTCAACCTGTTGGAGTAAATCCCTCTTTCCCCAATGTTCGACATTTCATCATTGCATTGTGCCCTACAATGCAAATCCCATTTCTTATAAAGTAATCTTTTACCATTGCATTGAATTTGTTGATCTTTTTAATGTTTGCTCATGGCTTAGGTAGTAATCAAGACATTTTTAATTAGACCCCAATTATTCAATCTCGTTTGGTAGAACCTCCTTCTTAGTCCTATCTATATAATTGGTTCCTGCAGGGAGCATGATGACTAGATATTCTGCCTCATGCTTTAAATTCCTTTCTAAGCCTGATGAGATGTAGTAACTCCTGGCTCTGACCTTTGGAACTCATGCTCATGTGAGCACAGAACACTATCTATTTTCATAACTATACTTTCCGACATAATATAAATACTTATTAAATAAATACATTAAATTATTGACTATGCTTGTTAATTTTAATTTCATCCAGAAATGTTTTAGTTAGATGTATGCATTTGATTATGTTTTAGTGAGCTCCTTTTAAGATGAAATACAAATCTTATAAGCCAAATTATCTAGGACTCACCGTCAAGTTAATCTATTGAACCAACAAGGTGTTTTTATCCTATTGTGTCTGCTTTAATTATAAAGCTGCATCTTTGCCTTCACCTTACTTGTGTTCCTTACTCACTAAAGGCAAACTTCTATTGATATTGCATTTAGTGCATTTGCATACTGAGTTATAGAAAACACTAGACCAAGTGCAGACCCGTTGGGTCTGTTCCCCCAACGTGCGGTTGTGGGGGGGGAGGCGGCATGCAGCGTCACACACACTAACTATTCCCCCCCCCCCCCGCACTCACGCTAATTACCCCCCTTGATATTATATTAATATTATTAATTTGCTCCTTTTATCCCATAAACAACCTATCTACTGACGCATAGCCCCCAACTTGCAGTCACACCTAGAGAGGGGGTGGGGGGGGGGGGGGGGGGGGTAAGAGAGTGAGGGCAGAGAGGGAAGGGGCAGAGACAGAGAGAGAGACAGAGACACCGAGAGGGGGGTGGAGAGGAGGAGAAGAGGGTGGGTGAGGGGGGAAAGGTGGGGGAGGAGGGGAGGAGAGAGAGAGGGTGAGAGTGAGGGGGAGAGAGAGGGGGTGCTGCGAGGGGGGTGAGGTGGGGAGGGTGGAAGGAAGAGGGTAGGGGTATGAGGGGAGGAGCGGAAAGGGGAGAAAAACCCATTTTAGAACCAAAAAATACACATTCTGCAAGCATTGTAGAACCAAAAGAGACACTTTTTGCAAACATTTTAGAACCAATAAACACTTTTTGCAAACATTTTAGAACCAATAGACACATTCTGCAAGCGTTTTAGAACCACTAAGGACACTTACATTTGAGTAGACGTGTTCAGTGTTATTCACAGCTCAGAGAAACGTGACCCTCTGCCTTCCTCCAGCTTGCAGACACTGATTGAGGCACACCACTTCCTGATTTTATAGTCCCTCCCCCCTGCCGCCAGCAGGGGCAGCAGAGAGAATGGGGAAATTTGTAAAATCATTAATATCTCTGTCATTTTTCATAGACGGGAAAAATCCTTGGCACACACACGGTGGAGGGGGGCTCTGAGCAAGGTGGCCAAAAATGACGGCCGTAGGTGGCGGCGTTCTCTCGGAAATCGCAGCACAGATGGCCAAAACCGGTCAAGAACAGACTTTTAGTAATATAGATATGGGCTTTTTATTTCCAGGTTCTTAATATTTATGTTCTTAATCAGCTAATTCAGTTACTTATTGTTGCCGAATTCTGTTAATTAGACATCCATGAAAATGGAATTCTAACTATCCTGATTCATTTCCAACTACTAGGCTTCATTTCTCATATTATATCTACCTGTTAGTGTGTTCCCTAATACCCCTAGACAAAGGGAGGAAATGTAGAATCAAGGTTGGAAGACACAAGATTGGTAAAACAGGATTAGGCTGACACAAAGGATCTTCCAGAACCGATCTGCGCATTGGATTATGGGAAAGTAGCAGTAGGCTGTGAGTAGTTGGGAGATTGCAAAGCTGGAGATGATGGAAGGACATTGTCATTATTCACTAAAATCATGTGTTGTCAAGACACCTAGAAAATCATTACAGGATTGAGCAAAGTGAACATGTGTGTATGCAAGGGAAAGCTTTGGAGTTCTTTGAAATTTTACCCAGAGACTAAATGGGGTGAATCAGAGAACTTGTTATATTTGATTTTCAGAATAGCTTTCATACGGTCCAACCAAAAGATGGTGAACAAAGTTAGAGCAGATTGAATTGTGGTGATACCATAGCACTGACTGAGACTTGGTTAACAGATGGAAAATAAATAAAACGGGTCTTCTCAGGTTTGCAGGTTTTGACTATCAGACTCGCAAAGGGTTCTATGCTTAGACCTCAATTATTCAAAGTTTGTATTGACAATGTGGCTGAGTTTATCAATAACTGAAAACGAAGTGAGAATGTGAGTAGTAAAGAGGATGCAAAGAGGCTTTGAGGGGATACGGACAGATGACGTGAGTTGGCAAATGAAGCATAATGAGGAAAGATGTAATGGTATCCACTTCGGCAGAGATAGCATAGGTGCTGAAGGTGATAACTACTGAATAAAAAGATTCTACATTGGGAGGATTAGGATGTGTCGGCATTTGAAATGAAATATTTGGAGAAGTAGGTTAAATTGGACATATTTAAACACACAAGAAAGCAAAAAACTGCAGATGCTGTGTATCTGAAAACCCCCCAGAAAATGCTTAAAATGCTTAGCAGGTCATGCAGTATTTATGATGAGAGAAACAATTAACATTTTGTTAACATGTTCATATCTGCATTAATGTGCTTATTGCCTATTGGGAGGAGTCATCCCTCTGCTGTCACCTCTTGTACACTATTAGAAGGACTGAGGTAGGACAGAGGAGGACAATGTTACAAAGATTAGTTTAGTTTAATAGTTTAGAGATACAGCCTGGAAGCAGGCCCTTCAGCCCTTCAAGTCCATGCTGACCAGTGATCACCCATAGACTAGTTCTATCCTGGAAACTAGGGGTAATTTACAGATGCCAATTAACCTGCAAATCTGCAAGTCTTTGAAATGTGGGAGGAAACCGGAGTACAGGTACCTGGAGAAACCCCACACAATCACAGAGAGACTCCATACCAACAGCCACCGTAGTTGGGATTGAACCCGGGTCTCTGGGGCTGTAAGGCAGCAACTCTACCGCCGCGCCACTGTGCCGTCTGATGGAAATATATTTTTCTGCCAATGGACAGTATATGAGTTTGAAATGCAGTTCACATTTGAATAAAGTGCCACAGTTCCAAATGCTCTGGTTCTTTCTCAGCATGAATTATGGTGGGTGATGCAATTGGTGATAGGTGAGGAGAACTTTTCATAAGGGATCAAAGCTAATGGTTTTCTTCAGTGGGAGGAGGTTATCGACCATACATGGCTAATAGTTGGGGAAGCAAAATAACAGCACCAAGGCAAGCACAGAATGTCAGATATGTATTAATGGAAGCAACAGTTTTCAATCAAACCATCAAGATGGAACCGATTCAGAATGTCTTTCTGTTACGATTATGCCATCCATTATAAAATTACTGAAAGCACAGAAATATTAATTTTGTTTTTTTTAAATGTGAAGCAACTCTGAGGAAAAAAATATTATCTGCTGATTAATAGATGCCTTGCATCTGCAGAGTCAAGTGTGATTCATGAACCAAATACAAATTGTCAGAGCAGTAGATGGATAAGTGGATGTTCTAATTTCTATTGTATTCTAATTAGTTGCCATGGTTTGTTCGTTACAGTGCATTTCTTTCAGTACTATCAAAACATCTGTGCTCCCACAGAGGCAATATGTTTCTTTAAACGCATATTAGTTACAAATTTAAAGACGTTTTTACAAAAAGGTTTTGCTTAAATATTTGAAGAAGGATGAAATGTGCCAAGAAGATATTAAAGTTTCATAATTTCTTGGCATTAGCTGTAAAACGCCAGTCAGTAAATCATGAAATATCATTCTCTATAATATTTACAGAGACTTAGATAACTAACATAATTGTGTATTAAACTGTAGATGATAAGGGAAATGTTATTTACTTTTATTTGTAGTTACCTTGAGCCAATTAAAAGCATTGGCTTCTCTGTCTTTGGAGATGAACATAAGTTTCTTCCTGCATGTGAAACCATTGCTGATATTTATTGCCAGATTTTTAATTTAATAGTGATTTGACAGTTATGGAGAGCTGATTTAAATACAAGTGGAGCTGTAGCTGAGATCAGATTGGCCATGATCTTATTGAATGGTAAAGTATGTTCAAAGGACTATAGAATCAACTCCCGTTTCTAATTCTTTGTTTTTGTGATGTCCTCGGAATATTCCTACAATCAATCTCTTGTTTCAACAACACCTCCTATATCCTGAAATAGTATAACTCCTAACACAGCGTGACATCTCCCGGTGAATTTGAATAGATAAGAAATCCAGCTAATGTTGCTTGCCAGAGTGTTCTGCTTTGCATATGTCACCAGCCTATATAATACTTCAGTGTATTTGCTTTAGTTATTTAGTTGCTAAGCAACAGAATTTTGTCCCCTATTTATCCTAACAAAATAGCTCATCCTGTAAAACTTTCTTCGTTACAGGAAAAAACCCTTCTCACTCTCCCAGTCTCTAAAAAGGATTGCCTAATCTCTTCATAAACCTTTCTTGCCGGCCATTGTTTCAGTAACTCTCTTCTAAACTCAACGATAGATTTTGAAGGGCAAAAAGACAATAGACCACACAAAAACTTCGCATAATACCGCATGGTAATTTCCAACCATCCCAACTCCCATACAATTTATTCAATAAATAGTTTTGAAAGTACATTATGTAAATGTTGTGCTTTTGATATTGTTGTGATTAAAGTTAAGAACTTTAATAATCAGTTAAGGGCTTTCATGGAAATATCTAATCTACCTATTTACCTATCTCCCTATCTACGCCTTGAGTATTAGAAAGGCGCTATATAAATCCCATCCATTATTATTATTACATACCTATCGTCTTGTTTGTCTGTCTGTGAGATCAAGGAACTACGCCAAAACGGTTTACAATAGCGCAAAGACTTTTGCAGAATCTTACTCAACTTTTTCCCGTGGTCGTTAGTATCAAGTTTCTTCACGTTTGATGTTATATTTCACGTTATTGATATTTAAAGTTTAAAAAAAAGTCCAGTTTGAGAAGAATGACTGACTCTGCAGTGAGAGGTTTCTAGCAGCTTCCAGGTACGACGTCACAATGGCATCTCACTGTCCTCCAATCACAATGGCATTCATTTACATATGCTGCCGTGAACATTCCACAAGCCAACAATGACATCACAATGGGATCTCAGCTGCCACTCCCCACTCCCCACAGCCCACTGCCCACTCCCCACTGCCCACTCCCCACAGAACACTCCCCGCAGCTGAACAGAAGGGAGAAGGGGCAATTACATTCTTTTTTTTAAACCTCAAAGCAAGAGAAGGGGGAGGCCGTGCTTGGGGATACATCCCTGCACATGTTGGGGGCTATGGGTGAGTGCTGGAATATGGGGGAACGAGTGTGGTGGAATATTGCGTTGGGGGAACGGGTTGTGCTGGGGGAACGGGTGAGTGGTGGAATATTGCGTTGGGGAATGGGTTGCGTTGGGGGACCAGGCCTCCAGTGTGACAGGGACCCAGTTGATCTAGTACTATTACTAAAACGCTCATCTTGTTTGTGATTCTGTGTGCATGCCCATATGCTCCTGGAACAAGTTATTCACATGTTTTACTTTACAAAATCCAGTTTGAGAAAGAATCTCATTCATATAAACTGCCCGTGAGTAGTACTCCACCGACAATGACATCACAATGGGATCTCATTTACATAAACTGTCCATCAACAGTGTTCCACCCATTGCAATGAGAGATTTGTTACATTGTTGATAGGAGACGGAGGGAGTGGGGGAGGGGAGGAGAAGATATGTTATTTAAACATTGTGTTTAGTGGAGGAGGGCGATAGGGGAGAGGTGAGGAGTGGGGGAACAGAGAGATAGAGGGAGAGAAGGGGTGTAGGGAGGGGAGAGCGGTTATGGAGGGAGGGAGTGAATGAATGTAGGGGAGAGGGGAGGGAGTACAGGAGGGGAGGAGAAGAGAGTGAAGAGAGGGTGAGAGGGAATGATGGAGACTGGAGGAGGATAGGGGTAGGAAGAGGGATGGCAAGGCGCATTTGGGGAGTGTTACCGTGACTCGTGTCACAACGGGGGGATCTCTGGTGTCACAACGGGAACCCGTCAGCCACGCCGGCGCAGTTGGGGGCTATGGGTGAGTGGTGGAATATTGCAATTGGGGACCAGCCCTCCCATGTGACAGGCACCCAACGGGTGCCACTTGGTCTAGTATCCACTAAAATACTGTTTGTGCTGCAGGTCTTAAAGCCATTGGGCACTTTCTTTCCAGAGAACCAACTTTGCTGCTTTCCCACCAGAGCATCTGGTTCTTGGTTGAATGTCTATTCTCCCTTTTTATAGCTACTGATTCCAGCTTTGATCAACTTTAAACCATATGACTCTGAAACTGTTAGAGTTGTTTACTTCACAAATTCAAAGTAATCCGATCTTAAAGTCTTTTGACTACAAAGCCTTCATGTCCTTCATATGACAAGATAGATATTTTGTTGGTAGATAGACTCGATGGGCTGAATGGCCTAATTCTGCTCGTATGTTTTATCGTCTCATGGTGTTAGCTTGGAGATGATTTTCCGATAAAGCTTTTGATTCTTCCCAATGTTTTGCAATGGCAGCTCTATTCCAGTGTATTCCAATAAACTGAAGTACTAGGGGCGCCGCATTGAAGGCAGCCTCTGCCTACAGTCTGTCTGTTTTTCAATCTTTAAAACAAATTTTAGTCTGTTTTAAAGTATGTTTTGGAGATTTCTTTCGCTTTTCTATGTGGGGGAGGGGGGTAGGGTAAGTGGGAAACCGTTTCCCAGTCACTAGCTGGCGAGGACACGATATTCTCCGAGTCGTGTCCTCGCCCCCCCTCCTCGCGGCCTACCACCTGGATTGGAGTGGCCTTTCCTGCCGGGGACCGGACCAGAGCTCCAGCGGTGGCGGCGCAGCACTGGATACATCGCGGAGTGGGCGATGCCTTACCTGGGATCACCGTTGAAGCTCCGGAGTGTTGGGCCTACTGCTTCAACATCGGAGCTGTGGTTTGCAGAGCTTCCAGCGCGGCCAGCGATGACTTCAACATCGCGGAGTCCTGGGGCCCTTTGCCAAGGGCCGCCAGCGTTGCATCTCTGCCCAGCACGGCCTGTGGACTTCGGGAGCCGTGGACTCCGTTTAGGAGGTGGCCGATTCGGATGTCCAAGCCGCGGAGGATGTCCTCCAGTCCTAACGTCGGACTTCCATCATCCCGGCGAGCGGGCCTGAACATCTGGCCGCCCATAGTGCCACAGCGGGGGTTCGGGAGCCCCCCGACCGCGGGAGGGCAATAGAGGACTGAATTTTGGAGCCTTCCCTCACAGTGGGAAACTTTGATCCCGCTGTGTGGAGATGTTTCTGATAAGACTTTGTGTTATATGCTCTTTATTATTTGTATGTCTGTATGGCGACCACACATTTCACTGTACCAATTGGTACATGTGACAAATAAATGTACCTTGTACCTTGTATCTTGGTACAAAACCAAGTATGCTGCTTTTTCTTTCATCGTCTGCAATGGGGCATTTTGGAGCTTTATCATTATCTGTGTCTGTCAGAAGATGAGTATTTTATTTTTCTTACTTGAAAGATAGACATAAGATGCTGGAGCAACTCAGCGGGTCTGACTGCATCTCTGGAGAAAAGGAATAGGTTTCGATTTGAAACATAGATAACAAATGCAGTCAATTTCCTATCAAATTGCTTTCTGGAACTCAAGAATAAGTACAGATTCCAAATGAAGAGAGGTTAGAGGGCAATGAATAAGAAAGGAACAAGGTCAAGTCCCATTTTACTGTTCCACTTCTGGCCCTTCAACAATGACCTTAAATCTGTACCCTCTCATTATCAATCATTTAATTTCCTTTTATTCGATCATGATATTAAACACACTACTTAATCTTCTTTGCTCTTGGATGACCAACAGTTTCACAGCAACGTTTCCAACCTCATAGAATAAAGTAACAATGTCTGAGTTGATCGAATAGGTATGGAACCCTCGGGGATTTTTATATTAGTTACATCTTCCTGGAACCCTTGGGAGGTTATTAATTTGCATATCTCCATGCTGGTTAGAAGGTACATGGAATCGCTTAAAACATACAGGGTGACTTTAACTGAGGCACACGGACTGGAGCATTGATGCAGTAGGTTTTTAATTAGGGCAAGCAGACACACAGGGATCACAATGGAACAATTTCTCTCAACTCAAAGTACATCATGTTTCTATGCCCTATAGGTACAAAGATAACAAAAGCTGATTGAAAGAAATTTCAGTAGTTACAATTGCATAGTTTATTTACATATTTTGGGTGAGGACATATGTTTCCATGGAATTACACATTTACAATGGGAGCACATCTTAACTGATGAGATCAAGTCAAACACCTTTACTGTAACAATGTAGTTTACATTGACATTCCGAAGGCATTTAAGAACAAAACCCAGATACATAAATCATCCTTATTTGACTATAGTCATAATGATGGGTGGGTCTTTCGCTGTACAAGCAGCCCCCAAGTTTTATTTGTCAGAAATAAATATGACCATGTTTGAAGTGTTAAGTGGGAAAACACTTTACCTATATCACAGTGGTGTAGCTGCATTACTCTAGGTCACATATGAAAACAATTGGAAGGCTTATTGTGTGTATTAATGGCTCCTACACCTTGCACATTTCTCTGATGATGGCTACTGTTTAGAAACAGGCTATCCAGTTTAACTAGTCTGTCTTGATTTTTAAATTCCATAAATCTCCAGTTTCATCTAACTCGCCTTATACTTTCCACATACCTCTAAATTGTTACTAGATTAAGTGGGTCACAGGAGGCTTGATCCCCCAATGCAATATTCCACCACTCACCCTTAGCCCCCAACTACACAGGCACAACTCATTTCCCCTTATCCCTAGCACTCTCTCCCCCTCCTCTTCACCTTCCCTCATCTTTCACTTCTCCTCCTCCCCTCCCCAATCCATCCCTCACCTCTCTCTCCCTCTCCTTCCCCCTACCATCAGTCACTCCCTCTCTCCATAACTCCTCTCCCCTCCCTACCCCCCTCCTATCCCTCTACCCCCCGACCTCCCCCACTCCTCACCTCCCCCTAACCTCCCCCACTGCCCTCCTCTCCCTCTATTCCCCACTCCCTACTTCCTGTACTTCCCACCTCCTCTCCCTCTATTCCCCCTCCTCTCCTTCCTCACCTCCTCCCTCTTCTTTTCCCTCTCCTCCTACCTCCCCTAATCCCTCCCTCACCTCTCCTTTTCCCTACCCTCAGTCACTCCATCCCTCCATCCCTCCCACCCTCCCACCCTCCCTCCATAACTCCTCTCCCCTCCCTACTCCTCTTCCTCTATCCCCTCTCCTCCCCCACTCTCCCACCCCAGGATCTCGAGGTTGCCGCTCCTCTCCCTTCTTGCGTTCCCCGGAGGAGCATCATCCGTCGGCGCCCTTAGAGCCAGGTCTCAGATCGGACTGGAAACACCAGCAGCTACGACTGCGCAGGCATGTGGGAGGGGGCGGGGAGTAGAGGTGGGGGGGGGGGGGGGGGGGGGGATGGGGGTGGGGGGAGAGCTCAGAGAAAAGTCGGGGAAAGAGACATGGGGGAGAGGAGGGTATCACGGGGGAGGGGGACAGGAGCCAGCGAGGGGGACCAGAGGGGAAGGGGCTGGAGCTGCAGGGCGTTGCGCTGGCGGTGTGTTTGGGACTCACAGCGGGAGCTGGACCCTCTCCTCTGTTAGGATCAGACTCTCCGCTTTCTGCTTGGTGACATCTCCAGGACGGGCCGCATTTGGTCCCTCCGAAAATGGTGTCCAGTTGGAGACCTCCGCCGGCCATCCTCAGCTCCAGTAAAGACGCGATGGCGCAGGAAGCGGTTGACCGTCCCGTGGAGTGACAGGAGAAGAGACCAATCCGCGCAGCGCTGGGACGGCAGGAGAGGACATCGATCTGCGCACGCGCGGTTATTAAGATTTTTAAACCTCCCTAACTTTTACAATATACTACTGATTGGAACGAAACTTGATGTACTCGTAGCACAGGAGAACGGGGAGTGAGCTGATGAAAAATTGTAAGATTAAATGAGAACTTACCAGTTTGAAGTTTGATCTGTATTTTATGAGGAGTTACGATGAGGGATTACGTGAAGAACCCGCTCAGCGCGCATGCGCGGCATACTTCCAAGCAGCGGCGTGGAATCACAGATAGACACAGTTATTGAAGTAAACATAGTAAAGAAAAGGAGACATCAGTTATCAGTTTGACCTATATTATGAGGGTGGGAGCGGAGGGCACGTAATCCCTCATCGTAACTCCTCATAAAATACAGATCAAACTTCAAACTGATAAGTTCTCGTTTAATCTTACTATTTTACTTCGGAGTCACGTGAGTGACTACGTGAAGACTTCAAAGCTCTGTGATTTCAAACCGTGTAACAGTTTTATTTCACTCACTGCCGAAGTTCTTGAGGGAGGAAGTGTGTTATCGTAACCAACCAATGAATCTGTTTTTCGAGAAACAAAAATGGTATTTAGTAACAATAACACATTAAATTGCTCCCCCGGGCTTAAATTAAATATTTGCAGTTTGTAAAAAATTTCTGCAAACAAGTCAGGTTTCGTCAACGGCTTATTGTAAAAATTTCTGAATGTCGTTTCCCTCGACCATTCTGCTGTCGTCAGAATATGGTCAACCGGTACGTCCATTCTTTCGGCCGTTGATGTAGACGCTGCCCTGGTGGAATGAGATTTGAAAAAAGTTAGTCTATTCCGGCAGCCTTTAGTACCTGCTTGAGCCATCTTGCAATGGTTTGGCTCGTTACCCGGCCATGAGGTTTTTTGTGGCTGACCCATAAGGCTTTTTCACTCCCTCTGATGTTATAGGTTGTGTCTATATAATATAGTAGATAGGTCATGACACACAACCGCGGCTCTGGCGGGTAAGCCCGGAACACCACAACTGGATTGGCTATACCTGGCCTGCTCTGTTCTACCAGACCCTGGATGATGAACGAGATCTGGTCTGGGGTGGTTCACCATGTTGTCCATTCGCAATCGATGTAGTGACTGGACCCTCTGAGTGGATACAAGTGCCATCAACATGAGCGTTTTCAGGGTAGTTTGTTCGAGGCTGAGGGATCTGGCTGGTGGCCATCCCCTGAGGTACGTCAGGAGGACCACACTGACATCCCATAAATGGGTATACCTTGGTCTAGAGGTTTGATGTTATAGATGCCCTTCATTAATTTGACCACCAGTGGATGGGATCCCATCGGCTGTTGTCCTGGTGCTGGTTTCAAATAAGCAGACAGGGCACTCCTTGCTGTGTTGACGGCACTGTAGCTGATTCCTCTTTGTGATGTAGGTAGGCCAGGAACTCCAGTGCGTTGGTGACTGTTGCTGTTGTGTACGTGGTCCCTGTTTCCTGGCAGTACTTCTCGCATTTCTTGATGCTGGTTAAGTACTGCTTCTTAGTGGATGTTCGAAAGGGATGCTGACATGGTGTTGATGGTCTGTTCTGACAATCCCAGTTCCAGATAAGGTCTGTTTAAAACCCTGCAACCCATGAGTTTGATTTTCTCATGGCATGGGTGGCTTATGCCTGATAAGCCACCCATTTTATTCCCGTGAGGTCTTATGCTTATGGTGAGTTAACAACTCTGGGTCACTGAGGCCAGTCGGGTACTATCAAACCCTGATGCAGAGTCCATCTGTATTTTTCGTAGTACCTGACTGATGAGGCAGAAGGGAGGGAAAACATAGAAGAAGGAATTTCCCCAATCCAGCGTGAAGGCATCTACTACCGCTGCTGCCTCTGGGTCTGGTTCCCAAGCGACATGCATAGGTATCTGGTGATTTAGCCTTGATGCAAATAAATCGATATCTGGCGTGCCATATAGCTTGATAATTTTTGCAAATACTTTGGGTTTTACATCCATTCGATGTTGTCATTGAATTTGCGTGACCTGGTGTCTGCCATTGTATTTAGCTTACCTGATAGGTAAGTTGCTGACAGCCAAATATGTCTTTTTGACACACCATTGCCAAATTGTGTTGACCAATTTGTCGCATGATAACGATTTTATGCCTCCCATATGGTTAATGTAGGCCACCACCGTAGTATTATCCATTTGTAACCGTACATGCAGTGATGCATATTTGATGTATATGCTTTTAATCCATAAAAGGCATCCAACATCGCTAAATAATTAATGCCCCGTGTAAGTAGTAATGATGACTTTAGGTTAGTCCATCTACCACCTGATAGATAATGATAGGGCTGAAACTATGCCAACTGTTTTGATATAGTTTCAGTGGGTAATTTCATGACCCGATCATAATGACCTGCATGATATTTTAATGCCTGTAGCTTTGCTCTTTGTAGATTTTATAATGCAATGGTCCGAATTGTGTAGCCAGGAATGCTGCTACCATTTTCCCAATTACTCTTGCTACTTGTCGAATAGTTGGTTGCTCGTTGACCATTAAATTGTGGCATAATTGTGCCAATTCAACCGTTTTGTCTTTTGGCAAAGTTACAGTCATATGGACTGAATTAATTGTGAAGTCTAAGTAGTCCATGATAGTGGATGGCTTCAACTTTGATTTATCTGGATGTAAAACAAACCCCAGGGTTTCAAAAACTGTTTTGTAGCTGAAAAACAGCTGACATAGCCAATTCCATGGTCTTCTTATTAGTTTTGCCTGGGCTGGTTTTAGTATCTTGATGAGTAACCTTGAGCTGACGTTACCCCATGGGGTAATGCTTTAACTGTCATAGTTGCCCCATCCAGGTAAATTTTAGGTATCTGCGTAGATCCTTTTGAATGGGTACTGAATAGTAAGCATATTTGAGGCCAATGCTTGCCATAAAGTATCCTTTGAAATTAGATTCCTTATTTTACATATTCTTGTAGGCACCAGACCCACCTACCTCCATGGATATGGGCATTTCTTCTGTCTCTTCCCAGACCAGCGAGTCTGGCGCGTTGTCTGACGTGGCGGTGATGTTGGGGGTGGCGCATTTTCCATGGGGTCCTGCTCTGGGCCATGGTCTAAAAGACTCCCGGGCATAAACAAATGCGGTCCCCGAGATTTCACCAGTCCCATATGGTAGACATCGACTGGTGGACGCGATGGGGTGCTGCCGCTTGGGTATTGTATTTTTGGGTTTGCTCGTCCTGGGGCCTGCCCTCATGAGGCCGAAAGTTTTTATTCCCGTGAGGTTTTTTGCCAAAGAGCCGTGAGGCTGACTCAGTGGCTGGGGTTTAGCACAACCCAAATTCGGGATTTAGGGCAGGTCTTATGATTTATATACGGAGGTAATTTATCTCGCTCTGCGTGTTGCACAACAGTGCGAGAGTGATTTGTTAGTTAGTGGTCATCTCCGTATTGTCCACAGAAAACGAGCAAATGGTGTGATGGCTGACGTCAGGAGCCTGAGGATCCGCGGCAGTATCAGCTCCTGGTCTGAGTATTTGTCCCGACGTGCCCCCAGATTTGGCTGTTGAGTGCCGGCACTTTGAAGGACTATAATTCATTGGAGCTGTACATTTTAAGCCTTATTAACCACCTGCTCCTGTAGGTGCCTGTCGGAGAGGTGGTCAACGCTGGCCGTTAGTTTTTAGGCTCTAATGGCCTTCCTGCACGTGGGGTAGCCACGTAGCAGTCCACACACACCCAGCAGCTCTTCCTGTTCCTGCACCCCTGGCATACTCCCGAATTCTTCAGCCAGCGACCCCCTCTTCATGACCAGCCCAGCCCTGGTCACCCCAAAGCTAACCACACTAAGGAGGAAGTGATGGGCAGTGCCTAGGCACTGTGGAGGGTATGCCTGAACCCTCCAGCGAGACTGCCCCTCACATAGCGTGTCTCGCAGAAGCTCCTGCTCCAGGAGCCGCTCCAGCGGCTCAGGCGGCTGTCTCTCTCCCATGCGGGTGGAGAGACGTCCCCTCCGACAAGTCGGAAGCCACTGGCCGGATGCCTCTTCGGATGGCTAAACATCCAGCCCGCAGCTCAGGCACTAGCGGGACTGGGCTCGGCGCGGTGATGGGGATAGCGGAGCGCCCGGTAATTGTTCCTACCGCCTGTTACTGCCCCCCCTGCAATGGAACGCTCCTCCGCTGGAGTCGAGCGGGGGACAGGTTCTTCTAGAGCTTTTGTGCCTTGTAGAAGCGAGAGCGCCCCTCAAGCAGCGCGTCTCGCAGGCACCTGCACCGAGAGCCGCTCCAGCGGCTCAGGCGGCTCTCTCTCCCCCCGTGCGGGTGGAGAGACGTCCCGTCCGAAATCGGGAAAAACACCTGCCGGATGCCTCTTCGGGTGGCTATGCATCCAGCCCGCTGCTCAGGTACTAGCGGGCTCGGCTCGGCACGGTGTCGGGGAATAGCGGAACACCGGGTAAACGCTCCTACCGCCTGTTGCTGCCACCCTCCCCGACGGAAAACGTTCCTTCTCGAACGGGGGACAGTTTTGTTCCAGAGCCTTTTTCTCTGCCTGTAAAACACAAGCAGAAAAAGGCTCCCCTGTAATAGAAACCCGACCTCAGAGTACTCACCTGACGGTCCGTTTCATTCTGTAGCGAGAGCGCCTAACTCCCGCTGCAGCCGCTGTTGCACTGCTGGCGTTAATGTCGCGCATGCGCGCTGAGCGGGTTCTTCACGTAGTCACTCACGTGACTCCGAAGTAAAATCGTAGCGCTATCGCGTACCGTTTAACTAATAAAGCTATTTGACTCGGCCACTTCCTGTGTAGCACATTCCACATACAAACCACTCTTCAATTGAATATATTTCCCTTCATTTTTTATTGGATTTATTGGTAGCTGCTTTTTATCCATTTTTACACATCAGAACAGATGTGGAAATAGGCCAAATCTACTTATCCACCAATTTTATAATTTTCCCTGTTGTGATAAGCGAGTTCGGTATTCTGAAAAACGCAAGGAATCGTGGGATTTGTCAAAGGTCATTCACCATAAAGAAAAAGCGAACGAAGCGCTGGCTTAAGAAACTGGGTATAAATTCGTATCTTTATTCATGATTTATGTGTAAAACTCTCATCCCCCCCCCCCAAAGGAACAGGTAGTGGGAGAGTGGGGTGTAACAGCGAGAGAGAGAGGGCAGATATGAGTGGGAGACAGGTTAGAACCCGCACACGGACCCGCGCCTCATCTGTAGCCAGGATAGAACCCGGGTCCCCGTCGCCGCAAGCGCTGTCGTACCGCCACTGGACCACCCCATTCTTCCCATCCCCTGAATGTCCCATCCCCGCCTGGGGGGTGGCTGGAGATGTCCGGGGCCACCCCGGACCAACGATACCAGCAGCCCAGGCCCACAGCCAGAGTGGAGAAGAAGCACGAACCCCAGCTCAACTACGCCTATCCCGCCGGGCCAATTGACAGCCCCGGAACGACGGGACACCAGTGTCCCCAGGCCCACAGCCAGTGTGGAGCAGAAGCGCCAACTCCAGCCCAGGTGCCAACTCCAGCCACCGCCGGCATGGAGGGGGCCAACCAACCGCCACTGGACAAGGAGAAAAGCACCAATTCCAGCCAGCGCCTCCTCCCCGCACCGGATGCAAGCCCGGCCTGACACCTCCGGCCGCCCCCGGACAGGGATGGAACACCCGGGAGGGGACGAGCCCAGCAGCAACTCAACAGCGCCCACAGCGCCGGAGAACCGGGCCCAACCCCGACACGGACGAGCACGATCTCGCTCATTCACCAAAGCATAACGCAATAAAAACGACAACATAATCTTAGCTTTCAACAAAGGGACAATAAATACAAGTAATTCATAGTTTGAAAGCAATATTTTCTTACCTGGAAGAATCAAAGCTGGAAATAACGGATGAAATGCAGGTCTATAAGTACACAGCTCCACTGCTTCCAGCAATGTTAATGCAGAATTACCTTTGACCTGGACATGCGCAGTCGGAATACCGAACTTGCTTATTGTTAGAACTGAGCTGCTCCAATTTTCTATTATCTGCCATATTTCTTGTCTGAGGCATTTAATTTAAATATTTATTGGACTTTCCTAGTGATGTTGTATTTTAACAACAGACTGAAGCTGAGTTCAGAGACTGAAGCTGTGCCTCTACTGCAAATATAACCAGACCAGACTCCTGCAGAAATTTATTGATGTAAAGTTTGGTAAGTGCGGTAAACGATACGATACGGTGGCACTTTATTGTCAGACCGAGGTCTGAAATTTGTTTTTGCATACAGCCATACAGTAAAATAAAGAACACAACACACAAACAGCGAGGAAGATAGAAATAATCTTCTACTAGACTAAGTGCAGTCTGCTCCCCAACGCAATATTCCACAACTCACGCATAGCCCCCAACTACGTAGGGGCTCTTTTCCCCTCATTCCCCAGCACTCCCTCCCCCTCCACTTCACTCTGCCTCTTCTTTCCCCTCTCCTCCTACCCTCCCCCAATCCCTCCCTCAGCTCTCCCTCCCTCTCCTTTTCCCTGCCCTCAGTCACTCCCTCCCTCCCTCTATAACTCCTCTCCCCTCCCTACCCTACTCTTATCCCTCTATCCCCAAATCCTCACCTCCCCCTCTCCCCCCTTCCTCTCCCTCTATTCATCCTCCTCCCCCACTATCTGTCCTGACCTCCCCCACTGCCCTCCTCTCCCTCTATTCCACACTCCTTACCTCCCCCACTTTCCCCCCTCTCCCTCCCTATCCCCTCCTCTCCCTCATTCCCTCCTCACCTCCCCAGGATCTTTCCCCTCTCCTCATCCCCTCCCTCACCTCTCCCTTCGGCCCACCCCAGCTCAACTACGCCTGACCCGCCGGGCCAACCAACAGCCAGGCCCTTCGGCCCATCAGGTCCGCGCCGACCAGCGATCCCCAACATACCTGTACGTCTTTGGAGCGTGGGAGGAAACCGAAGATCTCGGAGAAAACCCACGCGGTCACGGGGAGAACGTACAAACTCCGTACTGACAGTACCCATAATCGGGATCGAATCCGGATCTCTGGTTCTGCAAGCGCTGTTAGGTGGCAACTCTACATGCCGCGCCACTGTGTTTCCCACAGTAGTGAGACAGATTAACAAAGTAGTTAATAATGTTTATGATCTTGTGTTTTATGCCTCTATTTTATAAAGAACACAAGTTAGGAAGTTACGCTGAACCAACATAACACATGTGTTCAACCCCAACTGCTCTACCGTGTCCAATTCTGGGCATTGCAAATTGGCAAGGACATATATAACGCAAGAGAGACTATGATTAGAAACTAGAGTTAGTCATTTCAGAGCAGAGAAATTTAAGAAACTTGAATTTTTTAATCATTAATGCTTTGATAGACTGGATAAAAATATACTTTCCAATGACTAACGGGTTGATCACAAGAGAGCACAATTTTAAACTAATTGGTAGAGTTGTCAGGGAGAAGGGAATTAATTAATGAACCATTTCTTTGTTACATTTTTATATTAAATTTGGTCTTCCCTGAGGAATTCTGGCTAAGGTTTTAGTAAACAACTAATATCATTGAAGGAGAAGAATTAGAAAATAGTTAATATATTTTATAAGTAAAATATCTTGAGACGCATGTTGCCAAAATGGACCACTGAGATTTGTAGAATGAGGTAACGATGAATAATAATAATAATAATAATAATAATAATAATAATAATAATAATAATGAGCCTTTATTGTCATTGTACTTAGAACTACAACAAAATTAGGAGAGATACTCCTGATCAGTGCAACCAAAACAAGTCCAAACAAGACAAAAACACATCCAATACATTCAATACTTTATTTAACTGCTTAACTTAGTAGATAAATAATAATTATCACACCTAGGTAGAACATTGCACTGGGAGAAAATTACATATTAAAATTTAATAAATACTTTAAAAGAGTTTTAAAAAAAGAAGAAATATTAGCTGTGGTCTGTTTTATAATGGAATGGATGACAGCATTCTCATGTCTTGTGGATATTTGAGGAATTTAGAGTTCTAATGGCCCAGGGAAAGAAAGTTCTTGAGTCTGTTAGTCCGGCTTTGGACGCACCTGTACCGCCAACCAGAGGGCAGGAGGTTGAACAGGAACTGTCTAGGAAGGGAGGGGTCTTTGATTATTTTCCTGGCTCAACAGAGACACCGAGAGCTGGAGATGTCTTCCAGGGAAGGCAGAGGGCAGCTGATGATTTTCTGGGCAGTCTTGATCACTCTCTGCAGTGCTCTCCTGTCTGCTGCTGAGCAGCCGGCATACCACACCGTGATACAATATTCCTGCACACTCTCGATGGTGTAGCAGCAGAAGGTCACTAGCAGCTTCTCCTCTAAACTGTTCTTCCTTAGCACTCTCAGGAAGTGCAATCACTGCTGGGTCTTTTTTACCACCACTGAAGTGTTGGCAGACCAGGAGAGGTCCTCCGCGATGTGCATTCCCAGGAATCTGAAGGTGGAAACCCTCTCGACACAGTCCCCATTGATGTAGAGCGGGGCAGGGTCCGCTATGTGCCTTCTGTAGTCGAATTCCACTGATGATACTGAATTATAGGTTTTCAAAAACTATTAAAAAAAGTTTTAACATATGTTCGCACATGTTATTTTACTCTGACAATGCTCTGGCAATATTTCTTTTTCATTTACTTACTTTTGTCTGGTGTTCAGAGTTGATTAGAATAAATACCATTTAGTGGTTCACATTGATTTTTTTTCCTTGCTGGCTTCCATTAAATCAATGGAAGGACAAGTTCTTCTCTTGCATTGTTTGTTGCCGTTGAAGCAGAAAAGCTGTTGGTTTGATAGTAGGTTATTATTGCCACGTGGACCAATATACAGCGAAAAACTTTGTTTTGAATGTTATCCAGGCAAATCATACCATGCATGAGTGCATCAGGTAGTGCAAAATAGAAAATAAGCAGAATGCAGAATATAGTGTGACAGCTACACAAACAGCGCAGATAAAAAAGATTGTAAGGGCCTTAACAAGGTGTTTTGAAAGATCATTCTAGCATATAAGAGGTCTGTTCAGGAGCCTGATAACAGCGGGAAGAAGTTCTTCTTGAATCTGGTGCAGTATTTTCGAGCTTTTGTACCTTCGGTGAGTGGTGGAATATTGCATTGGGGGAATGGGTTGCGTTGGGGGACCAGGCCTCCCATGTGACAGGGACCCAACGGGTCCCAGTTGGTCTAGTATATATTACTAAAACTTTCATCTTGTTTGTTTCTATGTCTCTCTGTGTGCATGTCTGTGATGGTGCTTGGTCTATGAAGAGTGTGATCCTGAAACTATGCCAAAACGGTGCATGGTGGCGCTACAATTTTTGCCCACCTTACTCACCATTGTCCTGTGGTGTGGTGTATCAGGTTTCGTTCAGATGGATGGTATATTTTACAAGTTATTCACATTTCAAACTTTACAAAAACCACTGAATAAAATATCTTCCATTTGCATTGGCAGTTAGGAGCGTATGACATCACAATGGGATCTCATTTACATAAACTGCCCATCAGCAGTGTTCCATCCCACAACTCAAAACACAGCAGCATTCCACCATTATATCACAATGGGATACATTTAATAAAAGCTCAGTTTAAAAAAACACAGCAACTTCCATCTCACAATGATGACAAGGGGGGTAGGGAGGGGAGAGTGGTTATGGGGGGAGGGAGGGAGTGACTGAGGGTAGGGGAAAGGAGAGGGAGGGAGAGGTGAGGGAGGGAGTGGAGGAGGAGAAGAGGGCAAAAAGAGGGAGGGGGAGGAAGTGCTGGGGATGAGGGGGAATGGAGGAGGATAGGGGGAGGAAGAGGGATGGCGAGGCGCACTTGGGGAGGGTTGCTGTGTCTCGCGTCACAACGGGAACCCGTCAGCTGCACCTGCGCAGTTGGGGGCTTTGGGTTAGTGGTGGCATATTGTGTTCAGGGACCACCCCTCCCATGAGACGGACCCAACGGGGGGGGGTTGTGTGTGTGTGTGTGTGTGTGTTCACATCTACTCGAAGAAACAACATGCTAACGGTAAAATGTTTACATATTCCGATAGAGATTTATCCCGCGAGAGAATGGGGGGGGGGGGGGGTGTGAGAGAGAAGATTGTGGGCCTCGCTCGGGTACACACCCACTCGCAGCCTCGCTCAGGCCTGGCGCCTGGTTGGGAGGCTGCGGCTCTACGACCTCCGTAGGTGCTGCCTCTACCTCCTCCCTTTGTGTCCTCTCCTTCTCTGCCCCTCCTCTCTGCCCCCCTCCCTCTCTGCCCCCCTCCATCGCTGCCCCCTCCCTCTCTTCCCCCCTCCCTCTCTGCCCCCCCTCCCTCTCTGCCCCCCCCTCCCTCTCTGCCCCCCCTCCCTCTCTGCCCCCTCCCTCTCTGCCCCCCTCCCTCACTGCCCCCACTCCCTCTCTGCCCCCCTCCCTCTCTGCCCCCCCTCCCTCTCTGCCCCCTCCCTCTCTTCCCCCCTCCCTCACTGCCCCCACTCCCTCTCTGCCCCCCTCCCTCTCTGCCCCCACTCCCTCACTGCCCCCCTCCCTCTCTGCCCCCACTCCCTCTCTGCCCCCACTCCCTCTCTGCCCCCTCCCTCTCTGCCCCCCTCCCTCACTGCCACCACTCCCTCTCTGCCCCCCTCCCTCTCTGCCCCCTCCCTCTCTGCCCCCTCCCTCTCTGCCCCCTCCCTCTCTGCCCCCCTCCCTCTCTGCCCCCCTCCCTCTCTGCCCCCCCTCCCTCTCTGCCCCCCTTCCTCTCTGCCCCCCTTCCTCTCTGCCCCCCCCTCCTCTCTGCCCCCTCCTCCCTCTCTGACCCCCTTCCTCTCTGCCCCTTCCTCTCTGCCCCTTCCTCTCTGCCCCCCCTTCCTCTCTGCCCCCCCTTCCTCTCTGCCCCCCCTTCCTCTCTGCCCCCCCTTCCTCTCTGCCCCCCCTTCCTCTCTCTCTGCCCCCCTCTCTCTCTGCCCCCCCTCTCTCTCTGCCCCCCACCCCTCCCTCTCTGCCCCCCCTCCCTCCCTCTCTGCCTCCCCTCCCTCCCTCTCTTCCCCCTCTCCCTCTCTAGGGAGTGGTGAATATTGGGACCTATGGGTGAGTGGTGGAGTATTGCTTTCGGGAACCAGCCCTCCCCTGTGATGCCGCGCGCCCCCCCTCCCCCCCTCCTCAATCTCAACCCTCCTCCCTCTCCCTCTCTACCCCCTCCCCCTCCCTCTCCACCCCCCCTCCCCCACTCTAGCCGCACCTGTGCAGTTGGGGGTTATTAATGGGTGGGATAGGGCAGTGGATGGGGTAAAAGGAGCGAATGAATAATATTAATATAATATCAAGGGGGGGGGGGTTAGTGTGTGTGGGGGGTGGTTAATGTGTGTGTGATGCCCCCCCCCCCCCCCCGCAACTGCGCGTTGAGGGGATGGGACCCAACGGGTCCCACCTGGTCTAATACATTACTAAAACTCTCACCTTGTTTGTTTATATGCATGTGTGTGTGTCTGTCTGCGTGCCTATGTAATCGTGGAACTACGCCAAAATGGTACATGATAGCCCTACAATCTTTGCACCACCTTACTCACAATTATTCTGTGGTGTGGTGTATCAAGTTTCGTTCAGATTGATGTTCGGCTTTAGAAGAAATACACTTTTTTAATGAAGAGTGGAAGATGGAAAGACAGCGAGGAAAGCAAATGAAAAGAATGAGAAAATGTTGAAAATGCTCAGCAAGTTGGGTATCATCTGTTTCAAATCAATGACATTTCATCAGAAAACATCCCCGGAAGAATCCAATTTATTGTTGGAATAGTTAGATCTGTTGATAATAAACACAACTGATGATTTCTGGGGCTGATGGGCTGGTACAGATAAGAATAAAAGGATGAAGCGGTGATCTATGTGAAATGTGTTTGGAAAGATATCTAGTGGTTAATAAAGAAGCTATCTTTTTAAATTGTCTTTTTCCTCCCACGAGTTGGTAACAGTAGAGTGAGATGGTGTGGAGTAGATAAAAAAAGACTGAAGGCAATGTTTTCAATCTTCTCAGTGTTCAGTTAAAATATCATTTGGGAATGGATGTCAGCCAAATGTTCTGGCAATATCAGGCAGTAGATGAGCGTTAGATGAAGCTGTATGTTTTCTGCTGCACCATGTGGGGATCTGAACTTTCTATCTTACAATGATAAATAGGAAGTCAAAGATTAATGCTTTGAAGATTCTGGAGATAAAGATGATGAGATGGGTGAACAAGTTCAAGTTCAAGTGAGTTTATTGTCATGTGTCCCTGTATAGGACAATGAAATTCTTGCTTTGCTTAAGCACACAGAAAATAGTAGGCATTTACTACAAAACAGATAAATGTGTCCATATACCATGATATAAATATATACACACATGAATAAATAAACTGGTAAAGTGCAAATAACAGAAAGTGGTTATTAATAATCAGAGTTTTGTCCGAGCCAGGTTTAATAGCCTGATGGCTGTGGGGAAGTAGCTATTCCTGAACCTGGTTGTTGCAGTCTTCAGGCTCCTGTACCTTCTACCTGAAGGTAGCAGGGAGATGTGTGGCCAGGATGGTGTGGGTCTTTGATGATACTGCCAGCCTTTTTGAGGCAGCGACTGCGATAAATCCCCTCGATGGAAGGAAGGTCAGAACCGATGATGGACCGGGCAGTGTTTACTACTTTTTGTAGTCTTTTCCTCTCCAGGGCGCTCAAATTGCCGAACCAAGCCACGATGCAACCGGTCAGTATGCTCTCGACTGTGCACCTGTAGAAGTTAGAGAGAGTCTTCCTTGACAATCCGACTCTCCGTAATCTTCTCAGGAAGTAGAGGCGCTGATGAGCTTTTTTGATAATTGCGTTAGTGTTCTCGGACCAGGAAAGATCTTCAGAGATGTGCACGCCCAGGAATTTGAAGTTCTTGACCCTTTCAACCATCGACCCGTTGATATAAATGGGGCTGTGGGTCCCCCTCCTACTCCTTCCAAAGTCCACAATCAGTTCCTTGGTTTTGCTGGTGTTGAGGGCCAGGTTATTGCGCTGGCACCACAAGTCCTAAATTGAATTTTTTGGCTTACCCACGATAAGTAATGGGAAAAGGCAAGTAAGGACCAGATTTAAAAAAATGAGAGGTGATAGATAATATTATCATCTGGGTCATAGTTGGTTCACAAGGATAAGGAGGAATAGTGGATCATTGTCACAGTCACAAATGTTTCTGACTTTGATTAGAGGTATTTCATACTGCAGTAGGTTAGTATTATAATTGGAGAAGTCTAATAATGAAGTGTATGAAACATATCAATGGATTAGAGAATTTACACTGCGGTCAATGACTTTGAAAACAAATATAGGAAATAGGGTGGATTTGCCAAAATAGAATGTGGCGGAGCCTTACGACAGCGGCTCGACTGCAGTCCGTCTGTTTTTTTTTTGTCTCGTTAAGTGTATGTTTTGATTCTAGTTTAATTTTTTTTTAGCTGTGTATATGTGGGGGGTGGGGGGAAGTGGGGGAAACCGTTTAATCTCTTCCCTGTTTGGGGACCCGACTTTTTCCCTGTCGGGTCTCTGATGTGTTGAGCCTTACTTCGTGGAGCCGGCGAAAGCCTCCATCCGGAACCAACCTGAGAGCTCCAGTCGCGGAGCGTGCGGACCTGCCATCGCGGAGCTGGCCGACTTCGGAGCAGGAGGAGCAGGGCTGTTACCCGGCTTCGGAGGCTCCGGCCGCAGGCCCTGTGGACGGTAACATCGGGAGCTCGCAGGTCCCTGGTGGGAGACCGCTTTTTGGAGCTCCCGCAACGGCAACTTCTCCCGCCAGAATCGCGGGGTGAAATGACTTGGAGCAGGGCCTAACATCGCCCGTCGCGGCTTAATGGCCGTGGGACTTACTATCGCCCACCGGGGGCTTTAACATTGGGAGCCCCAGTTCGCCTCGACGTTGCAGTTGGACTGCTGGACCGCGGGAGAAGAACAAGAGAAGAGATAAGACTTTTGCCTTCCATCACAGTGAGGAGGTGTTGGAGATTCACTGTGATGGATGTTTGTGTAAAGTGTGTTAAGTGTGGGTCTAGGTTTTTTTTGTAATTGTTAATACTGTAGAAAATGCAATTTCGTTCAAACCAAGCTGTTTGAATGACAATAAAAGGCATTCTATTCTATTCTATTCTATAGGAGTTAAGAATGCAATTAATGCAAATGAACAATGCATTTTGTGCTTGCTTGTATGGACTTTATTGCTATTGTTTTTGTTTCTATTAATTTTTAACTATAATGTATACTCATTGTTTTAAATATTGTTCATTTTTTAAAGTTAATTTATTGGTGCAAAGAAAATTAGCAGTATAATTGCATAATTTCAAACCATAACAATATTGTGACTTCTGAATGTATATTTGGTGGAGTTGCACTTTAAAATCCAAAGTGCTTCAAATTGTTATTCACATGTTACAAGTGTGCTGGTTAAATAAGTGAACCCATGTTGTTAGTGCAAAACATTAAAGTCTTTGGAATGAAAGCTTAAATGTTCCACATTCTCATTTGTCATTGGCAGAGATTGACATTTCTTTAGAAAATGCATTTATACCTTTTGTAAATGTTAGCAACTTTTTTTTCAGAACATATTTGAGGATGATGATGGTTCCACGGTAACGTTAGCTTGGGTCGGTGATGGAACTGGGGTAAGTCTCTATTTCCATATTTTCTGTGACAGTATTTTAGAAAGTAGAAAATGTTTTTAACTTTTGAACCACAATGACGTTACAAATGATTTTCCGTGGTCAATTTGTCCCTTCCCACCCAAACCACCCCCTCCCCTGGTACTTTCCCTTGCAACCGCAGGAAATGCTACACTTGTCGCTTTACCTCCCCCCTTGACTCCATCCAAGGACCTAAGCAGTCTTTCCAGATGAGGCTGAGATTCACCTGCAACTCCTCCAACCTCATCTATTGCATCTGCTGCTCTAGGTGTAAACTACTCTACATCGGTGAGAGCAGACTTGGCGATTGCTTCACCCAACACCTCCGCACAGTTTGCATTAATCAACCCGATCTTCCGGTGGCTCAGCACTTCAACTCCCCCTCCCATTGCACATCCGACCTTTCTGTTCTGGGCCTCCTCCATGGCCAGAGTGAGTCCCACGCCAAATTGAAGGAGCAGCACCTCATATTTCGCTTGGGTAGTTTACACCCCAGCGATATGAACATTGACTTCTCCAATTTCAGGTAGTCCTTGCTAGGGGGAGATACACCTTTTTAACACTGTACTGACACCACTCCAGTTGAGCTTCGACACAGCAACACCCTGGCAACAACAGTTTAATAGTGGAGCATGCCATTAGACTCCTGAAAATAAGATTCTGCATCTTCATCAGTCTGGGTGCACTGCAGTGTGAATCCAATTGGGGTTCGAAGTCACCGTATTCCTATGCACAACTTGGGAAAAAGGAGACAACAGCTGGTGCTGTAGAAGAATGGCTTGCCACCCTACCCAAAAGTTCAGAATGCAGAGGCTTTTGGTAGAGTCACCTCCCTTCTTCTATGGTCACCAGCTGCAGGAATAGAAGATGATGTGCAGCATCACCAGTTTACCATGAAACTGAACACAGTTTGACTCCAAAACTCCAAACACACTCCTCTTAACTGCCTTTTCATTTCAGTGGCTATAACAAGTAAAACATGAGCAGCCTAAGGGTCTGTCCCACTTTCACAACCTAATTCACAACCTTTTTTACTCGTGGACGTTTTTCATCAGGCTAGAAAAACGCCCTGACCTACTTGATGCCACGAGTACCTGCGACTAACATCATGGCCTGCTACGACCTACCTATGACCTCCTATGACCTCATGACGAACATGCTGCGAGTATGAGTCAAGGGCAAACTCGGCAGAGGTCGTGAATTAGGTCGTGAAAGTGGGACAGTCCCTTAACAGAATCTGGAAAGAGAAACAGACTTAATATTTTAGGTCTAAGATCCTATGCCATATGGACCAGAAACATGAACTTTGTTTTTCTCTTCCCAGATACTACATGGCCTGCTGAGCACTTCCAGCATTCTTTGATTATATCGAAGATAGACACAAAAAGCTGGAGTAACTCAGCGGGACAGGCAACGTCTCTGGAGAGAAGGAATGGGTGACATTTCGGATCGAGATCTTTCTTCAGAAGTCTGAAGAAAGTCTCGACCCGAAACATCACTCATTCCTTCTCTCCAGAGATGCTGCCTTTCCCGCTGAGTTGCTCCATCTTTTTGTGTGTGTCTTTGGTTTAAACCAGCATCTGCAGTTCCTTCGTACACATTCTCTGTTTATACTTCTTCTAATGTTCATATTGCAAGCTCTTTTATAACTAGAATAATCTTTAAGCTGCCTGTGAACTTGCATCTATTTTGAATTTAATTTTGAGAATTATTGAGTCTAAGAGTAGAGGTTTACTGTAGCTCATAGAATAAGAGGAGCATCCCATGGAGCATTGCCTTGTGCAATATTCCATTGATTTCAATGGAAGCTAATATAAGAGGTAGTGTAGTGTAGGTAACCACTGTACAAAATTAATTTAAATAAATATTAAGACCCAGCTGATTTATGTATGGAAATTGATTCAGTCCCTGACATCCGTAGAATTTAATTTGTTCATATAATGCAGGAACACGGTGTGTGCTAATGGGGCTTTTAAAAGTAGTCTGAACAACCAAGGTAATCGGTAATTTCCCTTTCTAATTTTAACGAGGATAATTACAATAACTACACAATTTCTTTAACATTAAAAGGCATCTCAAGATATTTTATTGCAGTTTGTGAATAACAGCCTATCAAATAAGATGACTGAATGAATGACCAGAATTTGAAAGATATTATTCTTCAGCAGGAAAAAAAAAGTAAAGGTTTGGAGGGTTTTGAGAAGAGAATTTAGGTTGGAGTACCCTGTTGCGTTTGGTGGACGCGAAGATGCTGATGTCTTTTATTAGACCGAAAAACATATGAATGATGATGGCTCAGCACTTCAATTGTTTCCAGACAGGAGCCTTAAACACTGTTGTTGATAATGTCAGTACTATTTTTAATTGGTGCCTACAGATCACTATTTCAGAGGACAGAATCATGAGGTCGTTTTACAGAGAGCAGGTACAGAGGTTTCTGTGGTAGGATACTGAAATACTAAGAAAAAACAGTTGATATATGGAAAGCACATGATTGTGATATTCAAAATCATATGCTCTACACACAGTAAATCAATTGTACATAATCAGATGTATGAAGTGAATCAGACTAACTGAATGAAAGCCTTCAACAATCTTGAGGATTTACTGATTTTTTTGGTGTGCTGTTTTTCAGTGTCCACACGGGTGGGTTTAAACCAAATATTGGGGGGGGGGAGACAAATTGGAAGTACAAGAATGGAGTTCAAGGGAAAGAAAATATATAGGAAAAGTTAAGAAAGTCACCAGAATTAACGGGACAGAATGCTCACGAAGGGATAGGAGAGTATGCCAAATGAAATAGGAATTGATGTGAAAGGTAAGGTGAGTAATGGATTTAAAGTATTTTACATGAATGCACGAAGTATAAGAAGTAAAGTGGATGAGCTTGAAGCTCAGTTAGAGATTGGTAGATATGACATTGTGGGGATTACAGAGACATGATTGCAGAAGGATCGGGACTGGGAACTAAATATTCAGGATTATACGTCCTATAGATAGGACAGGTGGTGGGCAGAGGAGTTGGGGTAGCTCTGTTGGTGAGGGATGAAATTCAGTCCCTTGCGAGGGGTGACATAGGGACTGACGATGTAGAGTCGCTGTGGATAGAATTGAGGAATTGCAAAGGTAAGAAGACACTAATGGGAATTATCTACAGGCTCCCAAACAGTAGCCTGGATATCGGATGCAAGTTGCAACAGGAGTTAAAATTGGCATGTAATAAAGGTAATGCCACTGTGGTTATGGGAGATTTCAATATCCAGGTAGACTGGGAAAATCAGGTTGGTTCTGGACCCCAAGAAAGGGAGTTTGTAGAGCAGGCACGTGCCGTCAGGATAGGCAAGGTAGGCAGTGCCAACCCTGACTAAAATTATGAAATGGTCATTATTTTATATATATAAAACATATATAAAATGGTCATCGATAGTAAAGGCACGGGAGAATTATGCTTCCCTAAGAGATTGATCTCTTAGGGAAGCATAATTCTCCTGTGCCTTTCATCCGCGGTACATTTAAAATGCAGAAGTATGTGCTACTCACGTGCCGTCGACAATGCTTCAAGCCATCAGTGGGAACGGTTCGTAAAGGCAGCTGAAATTCTGCCTTTACACCGTGGACTGCGTGCATGTGCTGCGCTGCGCGCCAGCCTACTGCGCATGCGCAAGTTTTTTGGCGGGTTTTTCAAAGGTGGATAGTGATTACCTGAAGAGTTTCTCAAAGCAAACGTACGAGGAAAATACCAAAATAATAAAAAATGACAGATCAACGCCGGAACTTAAAGATCTTCTACAGCGCAAAGGAACAAAAATAATGAGAACATTTAAAACAGCTTGGTACAACAGGAAACAAAGAGCCAAGAATGGATTTTGTGTACAAATAATATGGTAAGTAAATTTATTTGATCTATATGTTTTTAAATACTTTATTAAGAGATAGGACCTATTGAAGACAAATTACCTGATAAAAGCGAAGAAACCAGTGGTTGCCTGTCTAAATGACTACCGCCCTGTCGCCCTGACCCCAATAATAATGAAGTGTTTTGAACGCCTGGTGAAACCCCACATTACTGCCAGCCTCCCCTCATCGTTAGACCCCCTCCAGTTTGCCTATCGCCCCAACCGTTCTACAGAGGATGCCATCTCTACCACGCTGCACACAGTACTCACGCATCTGGAAAACAAAAACACCTTCGCCAGAATCCTGTACATTGACTTCAGCTCAGCGTTTAACACCATCATCCCACAGAGACTTGTGGAGAAACTAACCCTGCTGGGCCTCAACACCACCCTGTGTCACTGGATCTTGGACTTTCTGACAGAGAGACCGCAGTCAGTCCGTGTTGGCAAGGACACTTCAGGCTCGATCACGCTGAGCACCGGCTCCCCTCAAGGCTGTGTGCTCAGCCCGCTTCACATTGCTCACACATGACTGTGCGGCCAGATTCAGGGACAATAAGATCATAAAATTTGCGGATGACACAACAGTGGTGGGACTCATCAGCGGAGATGACGAATCAATGTACAGGGAGGAAGTAAAACAACTAGTGGACTGGTGCGGCAAAAATAATCTCGAATTAAATGTCGACAAAACGAAGGAGATGGTTGTCGACTTCAGGAGGGCGCAGCCAAAGCATACACCCCTCAACATCAGTGGCACTACAGTGGAGAGAGTGGAGAGCATAAAGTTCCTCGGTGTGCGAATTACAGACAGTCTCACCTGGTCCAGGAACACCACTGGGACCGTCAAACGGGCCCCATCAGCGACTGCACTTCCTGAGGAAACTAAAACAGGCCTCACTCCCCACCAACATCCTCAGGACTTTCTACAGGGGTACGGTGGAGTCTGTACTCACGTACTGCATAAATATGTGGTACTGCACCTGCAACTGCTCGGACAGGAAGGCTCTGCAGAGGGTAGTGAGGGGAGCAGAGAGGATCATTGGCGTCTCCCTACCCTCGGTACAAGAACTGTTCCAGAACCGCTGTCTGAAAAAAGCTCAGAGAATTGCTAAGGACAAACTGCACCCCCTCCACATACACCTGGATCTCCTGCCATCAGGCAAGAGATATCGAAGCATCAAAGCCCGGACCACAAGACTGCTAAACAGTTTCCTACCACAGGCTGTGAGGCTGCTAAACAGTCACTCTGTACTCACAGTCACTTGATTCTGCGGCTGGCACGGACACTTTAATAACTGGCACTGGCCACTTTAATAACTGGCACTGGCCACTCAAATCAGCTGCCCCGGACATTTTTATGATTGGGTTATTGTATTTTAACGTTGTGTTTTACCTGCTTTTAACTATTTATACTGTTCCATCAGGGACTGGATTGTTTTTAGTGTTATTATGTGTGAAATGTTTTAAATTTCATGTGCGATGCTCCGCTATTCCCTGGGAAACGTCTTTTCATTTTGCACTGTACAACTGTTGCTTGCAAGATGACAATAAAGGTTGATTGATTGATTGATTGATTGATTGAAAAGTCTAGAGAACAATCTGCGCATGCGCGGTTTCCACGATTTAAAAAAAAAAAAGCCGACTGACAGCTCGTCGGGGAGAGAACAATCTGCGCACGTGCGGTTTTCAAGATTTTTTAAAAGCCACTGCCTACCCTGACTAATTACTCACGGTACGTGCCTGTTGTAGAATGCCTCCAAAATGGATTCTTGGAACAGCTTGTTCAGGAGCCTGCCCGAGAGAAGACAATTCTGGATTTAGTGTTGTGTAATGAACCAGATTTAATAAGGGAACTCAAGGTAAAGGAACCGCTAGGAGGTAGTGACCATAATATGATAAGTTTTAATTTGCAATTTGAGAGGGAGAAGGTTAAATCAGAAGTGTCAGTGTTGCAGTTGAACAAAGGGGACTCTAAAGGTATGAGGGAGGAGCTGGCCAAGGTCAACTGGAAAAGGATCCTAGCAGGAATGACGGTGAAACAGCAATGGCAGGAATTTCTGGGCATAATTCAGAAGATGCAGGATCATTTCATTCCAAAGACGAAGAAAGATTCTAAGGGGAGTAAGAGGCAAGTGAGGGATGGTATAAAACTAAAAGAAAAGGTGGATAACATAGCAAAGAGTAGCGGGAAGCCAGAGGATTTGGAAACTTTCAAAGGACAACAGAAGGTAACAAAAAGTGCATTACGGGGTGAAAAGTACAAGGGGAAGCTGGCCATGAATATAAAGAAGGATAGTAAAAGCTTCTTTAGGTATGTTAAGAGAAAAAGATTAGTAAAGGCAAATGTGGGGACCTTGAAGGCAATAACAGGTGATATTATTATGGGAAACAAGGAAATGGCAGAAGAGTTGAACAGGTACTTTGGTTCTGTCTTCACTAATAGAGACATAAACAATCTCCCAGATGTACTAGAGGACAGAGGATATAGGGAGACAGAGGAACTGAAAGAAATTTGCATTAGGTGAGAAATAGTATTGGGCAGACTGATGGGACTGAAGGCTGATAAATCCCCAGGGCCTGATGTTCTGCATCCCAGGGTACTCAAGGAGGTGGCTCTCACAATTGTGGATGCATTGGTGATCATTTTCCAATGTTCTATAGATTCAGGATCAGTTCCTGTGGATTGGAGGGTAGCTAATGTTAT